>NC_138769.1:491555028-491612528 GCF_965119305.1 Pelophylax lessonae | reverse complement strand
ATAAAATAAAATCTTATTTTATTCATTTGTATAAAAAATTAAATTTGATGAAACAATGAAGTATTTCGACAAATGTACAACAAACACATGTATGAATGATAGACAATAAAATATCACGGCTTTGAATAGGTGATCGTCAGGATGAATATCATAGTAACAATTTCTCCAAATGAAGAAAGTGGAGGAAAGAGATTGGACTTTATAGGCACCAATATTAAAATTGTATATTCTTTATTAGAAAATTCACAAAAGCACATTGATAACAAAACGCAAAAGAAGAGACATATGAAAAGGACAACATATCATATACAACAATTATTACAATAAGGCGGCAAAGCCTCAAAACGGTTGTGCAAATCGCATAGCCTATCAAGTATTGATTATTGGTACAACAATCACAAGCGATACAAGGATGACCTGTGTTCATGAGGCGGCCCTGGAGAAGGGATGGCCGTCTCCAAAGGGTCGTCTGTACATAGTAGATACAGATGTAAGCTTCTTCTGGAGCATATGATGAGAGCAAACATCTGAGAGAGATATTTCAGGTGAGAGAACCTTATGATAAATCAAGCCTTAAAGGCTAGAAGAAATAACGAGGGGGATCGGTGCGCTGTAGTTGGAGCAAAAAGCCTGGTAGGATTACCAGACCTAACATGAGACAAGGAACTTCGAATAACATGGGTACGGAACAAGGTAGGGGCTTGTTATCATGGAAGTTTGGTCCCAAAAGGAAGTAGTATGTGGCGGCCGAATGTGGCGGCCTAATGGAGAGAAAGCCCCGGCCTACAAACCCAAAACACGGGTAGGTGAGGTGAATAACCTCATGTGCCTAAGGCCCAGGTGTGTTCAGGCTGTGTATGCTACCGCTACAGCGATTTGTCTTCCCAATGATCTGTCTAGTATAATGAAATATAAAAACTGATCCTTTTTTTTTTTTTTTTAGAATGCAAAAATTTAACAGGTTTATGGGAAATAGAAAAGCATGTTCTAAAAAATATGTTCCCCTAGTTTTTACTGACAGGGCTACTTCGATCTATCTGTCTGTCTGTCTGCCTATCTATCTATTATGATAAATTGATAGATAGACAGACAGACAGACAGACAGACAGACAGACAGACAGACAGACAGACAGACAGATAGATAGATAGATAGATAGATAGATAGATAGATAGATAGATAGATAGATAGATAGATAGATAGATAGATAGATAGATAGATAGATAGATAGATGTGTCTACACCGTAAATCAACCGAAAACCCCCTGTACAGGTTGGACTTTAAAGGCAACCAAGCATCAAAGAGTAAAAATAGAAAAAATAAATAAATAAATAAAAAATAAATAAATAAAAATAAAAATAAAATAAAAAATAAATAAATAAAAAATAAAATAAAAAAATAAAATAAAATCTTATTTTATTCATTTGTATAAAAAATAAAATTTGATGAAACAATGAAGTATTTCGACAAATGTACAACAAACACATGTATGAATGATAGACAATAAAATATCACGGCTTTGAATAGGTGATCGTCAGGATGAATATCATAGTAACAATTTCTCCAAATGACCCGACACATTTCAGGTGAATCCTTTCCTCAGGAGTATAGTAAATGGAGTAAATGGATATTCCTACACTGTGTTAATAGACAAACAGATTGTTTCAATCATATAAAAAATATATTACATATGTATAACATCATCATTGCAATATAGTTAGTTACATACCAGCCTAAATATGCCTGGTGATCATAAGCCATGTAGATTAAAACCAAGAACCCAGAGAAGAGGGAAAAAGAAAAGAGGATGTGGTTGTATCTGCCGCCCCGCACGTGTCAGAATGGGGATACTGGTGTCACCAGGCCCTTGTCAGTATCTCACGGAGGTCCTCACTGGAAGGTGAGCCAAACTGTCCCTGCGTCAGAGAGAAGCCTATCTATAAGACATAAATACATATGGTGTATCAGAGATTAATTTTAAAATATGACTTCAAAGGGGTTTAATTATACACAGGGATTACCAGGACCCTTCATCATAAACATATATCTAAATTGGAACAAGAGTTGAAACTGATCAATACCTGTATTGGAGTGTATAGATATTATGTTGCTTGCTCCTTAGGTGTACCAATTGGTGCCAATGGCAAGTCCAACAGGTCCCCAAGCAGGTTTGTTTCTAAAGATAATGCCTAGGGTGGAAGGTGAATATACATTTTAGAATTACTGTGTCATAATAAAGGAGAAGCCCATTCATAAAGAGTCCCCCTGGAGAGAGAGTTCCGTACAGGTATGCAAAAGAGCATACCTCTGGCGTGTACAGTAGGTATGTGTGATGGGGGCTTCTGCAATCAGACCGGCCAGTTTGCTGTTTTAAATGGGATGACGGATGCCCGCGTTGTGTTGATAAGCGACCATGCACAAGGACCAACTGACTCCAGAGCGCTCGGCGCTGCCCCGACCTAGTGTGGGGGTGCGTTGGGCTTTCCACAGGCACCGGCACGCAAGTGTGACCTCACAGCCAAAGACGGGTGTCTGTCGCATAGCAACAGACAGACCGATTGGACGGAGTCACTGCAGAATGGGGCACCGAACAATGGCATTCAGTAACCCCCCATGCACGCCGGGTGAGACATGAAGGGCCATGTTAAATGCCAAACATACACCCCCGGGGACATTGTGCAGCACGGAAGAATAAAACAACAACATGCACATATTGGACACAGGAGTGGAAATTGAAAAAATTTATTTGTTTATCTAGAGAGATATACACAAAAATACGAACCCATGAAATATGTGGGGTCCTAGAAAGGGGCATGACTGGTCAGGATAAGATAGTAACAAACAAATAAACATTGTACAATAATGTCATTTCAATATGATACATCTTACATTAACCAAGCAAAAACAAAAAACAGCACCTAGGTATAATTGTTTGTGCTTGGATAATGTATGATGTATCATATCGAAACGACAATATTGTACAATGTTTATTTGTTTGTTGTACATTTGTCGAATACTTCATTGTTTCACCAAATTTTATTTCTATACAAATGAATAAAATAAGATCTATTTTCTCTTTGATGCTTGGTTGCCTTTAAAGTCCCACCTGTACAGAGGGTTTTCTGTTGATTTACATTATCACGGGGACGATGGCCACCAACATTGTGGATTTCAAAAAGTGGGGTATCTACATATACTGAGAAGGAAGAGCCCCATACACATATGGTCTCAGACACTCCTTAGAATTTCGTCTTGCCTCTACACAACAAATGTCAGTTCAGGGAAAATATTCATGGACCTGTTGTAAACAAGTATATGAATCTGAGGCTATTCCACCAGGGAGGCCAGGACCGAAGCCAATGAATGACTCTGCTGGCTTACCATAGAAATGACCGAAGACTGGAAGTTCCTTGATTATTTCTATTATCTAAGAAACTGGAAGCAACGAAGATTTTATCACTTCTGATTTCACTCAGGTGTAAACAAGCTATTACTGGCCTTGTTAAAGCATATTATCAAATGCATCTTTCTAGGGCATATCCTGAAAAATATACAATATTTGGGGGTTCTCAGTAACTTTCTAGGGGAAAAAAGCAGATTTTTACATGTACGGGAGAAATGTCAGAATTGGCCTGGGGGTCAAGTAGTTAATTTACCGCATGCATGTGATCAATTTATGTGATACGTGGAGTGTAAAGTCAATACATAAAATCAATTCATTATGATACAGGTCATCACCTAATAGGTAACTCCGCTTTCATGAAAAAAATGCAGCAAATAAAAAATAATAGTACTTTAATGTTAACAAAAACTACCTTTCTATTTCAATCTGCAGTTTCTGAAATTTTCTGTAAAATTCAATGTAATATGGCAACTTGGAGGCATTCTGTACACTGTTGATTTTTCCAGAAGTCAAATTTTGGGTATCCCCTGCAGTAGAAATTTTAGTTTTGATAAGATATTCTACAAGGGTTAAATACATTTAAAGGGATGCAGATCCTGAAGCTTTTCTCAACAGAACATGACAAGCACACCAGCTTATTATTATAATGAATCAGTCCCTCCTATTTAGAATCAGTATCCAAAGTTCATAGCAGAAAAAAGTAGGAATTTGCAACAAAGTTTGTTAAAAATCCCTGAAATCTCTGAAATGTACATTCAGAGTTTTTTTTTTCTTAACAAAAGGACAAAAGTGGAGTTTCTCTTTAAAATTCTGCTTGCTTTAGGCTGGTCATAATGTGAGTTTTAGTGGGACATTTGTTTAGGAGAACATAAAAGGGAGCCCTTTGAGTGCACAATAAACTAATGATTCCTGAGGTAAAATATTAATTCACTGACATTTAGTAAGATAGATTCCATTGTCAATATGTATAAATTTGAACTATTTATACCACCTGTGCTTGTCTGCAAGTATGTTTTTTGTACCTACTGAGGCCTCTGGTTCTTCTCTCTGAGAGATTAAACCCCACCCCTCATTACACTAAAACTGCCCCATCATTCAGTTGTCAAATGCCAGAGCTTCTACAGGCCAACGAGGCTTTGAAATTTACCAGTTACATGGGTTGTGCCTAGCATCAGGGGTGGTTTGGCCTAAACCCAACTTGAACAAAAGTTGATGTACTATGTTTGGCCTAGATTTAGAATAATGGGTCCTCCATGCGCATAAAGAGGCTGATTTTAACCACTTGCCTACTGTGCACTTTAACACCCTTCCCATCCAGGCCAATTTTCAGCTTTCATCGCTGTCACACTTTGACTGACAATTGCGCGGTCATGCTACACTGTACCCATATGAAATTTTTATCATTTTTTTCACACAAATAGAGCTTTCTTTTGGTGGTATTTAATCATCTCTGGGTTTTTTATTTTTGAAAAAAAAAAAAAAAGTTTTTCTTATTTTCTGCGAGCAAATTTTGAAAATAAAATTTTCTCCTTCACTGATGTGCGCTGATGAGGCGGCACTGATGGGCACTGATAGGCTGCACTGATGGGCACTGATGAGGTGGCACTTATGGGCACTGATGAGGTGGCACTTATGGGCACTGATGAGGAGGTACTAATATGCCGCACTGATGAGCACTGATAGGCGGCATTGATAGGCGGCACTGATAGGCGGCACTGATAGGCAGCACTGATGAGCACTGATAGGCAGCACTGCTGGGCACTGAGAGGTGGCACTGCTGGGCACTGAGAGGTGGCACTGAGAGGTGGCACTGCTGGGCACTGAGAGGCGGCACTGATGGGCACTGAGAGGCGGCACTGATGGGCACTGGCGGATGGCACTGATGGACACTGACGGGTGGCACTGATGAGCACTGATGGGCGGCACTGATGAGCACTGATGGGCAGCACCATCAGTGCCCACACTCAGTGCCCATAGTGCTGCCAGTCAGTGCTCATCAGTGCCTAGATGAGCAGGCACTGATGGGCACTGACTGGCAGCACTATGGGCACTGATTGTGGGCATTGATGGGGAACACTGATGGTGGGCACTGTGGGCACTGTTGGGGGCAATGTGTATGTTTTTTTACCTTTTAGTAATCAGGGCACTGGTGATCAGTGCCCTGATTACATGTCTCTGTGTCCCCGGCGGCTGACGGCTCCCCCTCCTTCCTCACACTGCAGGCTCCGTGTGAGGAAGGAGCGCCGGCGATGAGAGATGATCTCATATGTTTACATATGAGATTATCTCTCATTGGATGGTCCGATCACGTGGTGAATGGCCGCTGTGATTGGCCATTCACCACGATCTGTGATCGGCTGTGTCCAAGGGACACGGCCGACACAGATTCTCCCCGATGCAAGCCTGCTTCTGGGAGGCCATTTAAAAACGGCCTCCCGAAAATTCGAGTCAGCGCTGCAGCCGTATATAGGCTGTAGCGCGGATGCGAGGAAGTTAAAAAGGTTCACTTCAAACAGATTGGAACCGATGAGGATTTGGGTTAAAACAACATCAGAAAAGTCTGGTCACTGGTTTATCAATATTTAAAGCAGTTCTTAAGACCCCGTTCACACTGGGGCGATGCTACTTGCCAGGGCGACCTCACAGGTCGCGGTGCGCAGCTCGCACCGTGACCTCGGAGCGGCCGGCACGGACTTCATAACATTGAAATCAATGCAGGTCGCTCCGGGTCGCCCCAAAGAAGCTCCGGACCCTTTTTCTAAGTCGGAGCGACTTGTATTAGAACAGGTCCACAGCTTCTCTATGGCAGGCGACCTACGGCGACCTGTCAGGCGACCAGGTCGCCTGACAGGTCGCCCCAGTGTGAACGGGGTCTCAGTCAGTTCGAAAATAAATAAAGTCAGTTCGCTAAATAAACTGTAGCTGCTGACTTTTAATAAAAGGATACTTACCTGTCCAAGAATCCAGCACCATCCTCACCTAGGCTCATTTTTCACAGCTCTTCAGGCCCCTTGAACCGTCATGTTAACTGTGGGCAGCCGGCTGTGACTTCTTGCAGCTTCACAGCTAGCTGCCCACTGTGCAGGCACGAGCCACGTTGCACTTTGTGACTGGTTCTGCAGCCTTCTGCACCCTGTGACGTGTCCCGGAAGGCTGCGTGGGGGGGGGGGTGCTTACACTAGGCAATCTGAGTGGAAGTGGGAGCAGGTGCCTGTCAAAACTAGGTACCCCCCCGAAGCAAATATTACAAATAAAGCAGGGGAGAGTGGGAGGAGCAGGAAGAGCAGAACTTCCCCTTTTGGTTGAAGTTCCACTTTAGAGACTAGTATGGTAAACAGCTGGCTGCATTTTTCAGCACAACTGTGCCATGAATTTATGATATTTTAGTGGTCCTTGGTGAATTTTTGGTTAATAAATGTTATGCTCTGAAGCAAACATGGTCTAAATGGACTTTGTTTGGAATTTTTTTTACTGCTTAGACTGTCAACAATAACTTAGAGACAAACAATGTCAATCCAGAATAAACAGTCAATAAAAAATAGTTTTTTATGTGCAGTTCCCAGCAAAACGAATACATTTTAAGCTTTTTGGAAATGTAATTGAAAAATACAAGTAAACAGTAAGAAAAAAAATAAGGAAACTTGGGAATTGCTTTGAAAGTATAAGAATTTCTTTGGTATTAGTGGATTAGTGCCTACAGTTTTGTTTTAGAACTTATAATCTCTCTCTCCATCTACAATATCTCTCCACACTGCTCTGCATACAGCCTTTTCATGACAGCTGGAATAGGAAAAAAACACCAACCTTGTCTTGGGGAATTAGCATAGTCTCTGTCTGGGACACCCAGTTTAGGATTTAAGGATTATTCTCTCTCCATCACTGTTTTATTGATCACATTTATTATTGACGACGAGCATTTTTTATGAAGCGTTTTACATATTGTACAATAACATCACTCCCTCCCTTCAAAGAACTTCTGATGTCCCTCACATGAATATATACACATACTAGGATCTGTTTTTAGACAGGAGGGAATGCAGAGGAAACTTATGAAAACATAGGGAGACCATGCACACTTCATGCAGGTAGAACTAACTAATCACGCATCCATTACTTTATAGTGAAATATGCATGACTTTGCTATCTTTTGTTTTAACATGCATGAATATAATTGCATCTACATCAGTGTATTCTTATTCTATTAAAATCTATACCCCTTTAGAAAACCTATAAGTACCTCCTGTTGTCAATTAGCAAGTAACCCTACACCTTAATACCTTTATTGCTAATATCCCTACTAATTGTATATATATGTTTATATGTTTGGTACTTATGGTAAAGGTTTTCAATGTTATGTGTTAAATAATTTCTTACCTATTAGTTTTATCAGGCTGACAATATACCAATCTCACCTCCAAAAGGATGTCTCACTCATCAAAAACACATACACACTTGCCACTTGGTCATTTACCAATTAAATTGTTATTGAACTCAAAGTAACTTAATTAAATAGCAACTGTTACACTATTATTACAGTATATTATGATACTTTTGCTGCCAGTGTCATCTCTTCCTCTCATGATTTATTTTAATTAATTCCATATCCTTATTTGAAGTAGATACATTCACTAATGGGGTCCCTATGGAGCCCATCGTAGCCACCACAATGTACACGCTCCACCACCTGTGACTACAGATCAGTATGCAGACACATGTGGGCAGCACAGATGCTTTGCTACAGAAGATGATGTAGAACTCTTACACCTCTTTGCCCACATGACTTTCAATGACATGAGGGTGGAGAGGCCAGCAAAAACACTCTGTGACTTCACTGCACATGGGCATCAGCAATACGCATGCAAGGAGTCATGAGACATGTAGTCCCACTGGTGGCCGGTAATGAGATGGACCGTGAATGCTCCCCAGCTGAAAGTTAAAGGGAGTGCTTTACCTGGAAGTGTGAGCTGTATAAATCTAATAAAGTTAAATCATAGTTTAAAAAAGAAGTACTTGAACATCAATAAACTTATCGAACAGATTTAATACTACTTTAAACTACAGGTCATTTTTGATTGTAGCAGGACATTCACACACAAGAAAAACATGCAAATGTGATGTAGAAAATGATCCTGATGCTCTAAAAAGTGAGAGTGATAACTCCTTGGCTACTGTGCAAATGTTTACAACTACAGTATGAGCATATATTTTTCTTTAGCAGTTAGAAGAATCCCTCAAAATTGTCAGAAGTATGCCTTGGGGTGCATGATCCGTAGACTGCAAAACATTGATCTATGGCTATGCCATAGCGAGATGATTGGCTTGTATGTCTACTTTTATTCCAACTCACCTGTCTAACTCTTATTTTAATCCATCCAAACTATAGCATTAGTGAAACAATGTGTTTGAAAATGAGTCATTAGACATAAAAATCCCAAATGATGTAATTTAATATGTGATACTAGTTGCAGTGACTCTGGTTATTTTAAAGCAAAGTGGTTAAGGACATTTATATTTGTAAAAAAAAAAAAAAAAAGAGATATAAATGTTTTATAAAGCACCAAACTTTTGAAATCTTTTCAGCTGCTGCTTATTCTCTTTTCTTGCTGACAAGAATGGCCTGAACTCTTTACCTTTTTTTCTCTGTTCATTGGCTTGATATAAAAGTTAGCATTTCGCTGCATGTTACTTTCAAAATCTAAAGAAGATGTCAGACTTCATGCTGAAAATGCTAAAGATTGCTTTATGATTGAGTCATTGTTGAAATGTATACGTCTGTTCAGAAGAAATCAGCAATGCATGTTTGATCAGCTGCCAGAATATTTAAAGCAAAGTGCTCTTACATAAAAGATATTGCTATAGTATATACGTTTCTCTACAGAAGTGAATATACACTAATAAAATAAAGGGAAACTCTCATAAAAACCTATTAATGTTTAATCAAGAATAAGAATATTGCTTTTTATTGAGTATTATTTGGGCTTTTTTTTTCCACACATATATATTGATTTCAATTGCAATACTAAAGAACTAAGAAAAAGAGATATCACTGCGTTTAAGCTCTATAAAGCAGCTGGCATAAATTTCTGGCAACAGTGATAAAGATATAAAAATAATAAATGCAGCGCTAAAAAACTCATATGTGTTCAGGAGATCTCAGAGAAAGTGACACAAGACAGCAAATCAACATAAAAAAGTCCATATATCATAGGGGACACCCAGGGTGCAGGGCGGACTGAACAGCAGGTGAACTAATAATCCTCCAGTGACACCATGGTACACCTGGCCTCTTACCCCAAGATATGGAACCACTAGGTCATAGATGGTCACACAAACATTCCAGCAATCCTCTGACTTGTCTTTGCTCTTTGATAATAACAAATGGATCCTGTAGGCCCCTCTAGATATATAATCTCAGCAGGTCACATGAATTAAAATAAGAAAGAACATCTCCTCATGTTGCAGTATATCAAAAACAGTCAGGAATTTTATTGCAAATAGATCCAGAATACTCACATAAAAGCATGTCAAAAAAGCGTGTCATACAGTGGAAAAACAATTGGTTTCCAACCATCAAGATGGCGGCAGTCAGCGCATGTTTGAAAAGTGACATACGGTAACTATAGTCCACCCTACTAAAGAATTAGTGAAAAACACATAAATAAAATGTTTTAAACCCTTTAAAGTTAGGGTGTGAGCCAGACTACCTAATATTTACCTCACAGTTTTTTTCTAAATGTTAATGTCATCCAGCCTCTCCTAAAAATATATTCATATTTTTGGGAATGCACAAAAACACAAAACGTCTGGATGTAGATTATCCAATTTGCACATGATATTGCTGCTTTGAGGATTACCCTGTGTCTCTCTGCTTGGTTTGGTGGAGGGGATTACACAGACAACTGATACCAGGACTTTATTTGGTAAGTCATTATTCTGTTGGACAGTAGGGATGATCGAACTGTTCGGGTCGACCATCGGTTCGACCCGAACATTGACTGTTCGAAATTTGGCCGAATTTCGAACTTTTTGCTGAAAAAGTTCGGAATTCGGCAACCAGAACCGACCAAAATGCAATGGGACAGGAACTGGGCTTTAAAAGCCTGTGATTGGACCAGAACCATCAGTAAAAGCCAATTGAGGGGGCAGGAGGATGCTAGGAATGTGATGGAGTGAATAGGGGGTCCAGAGGCCAATCAGTAGTGAATACGCACCCCAGTATATAAGATAGCCCCGCCAAATCTCTAGCATTGTAATACAGGGATGTGAAAGAGAGTGGAAGCATTTCTGTTACTCCTGCTTCAAAGTGTCATTTAGTAATTATTAGTGTGAGGAAAGGGATATCTAGTGTAGTTAGGGTACTTATTTCCACTATAGTTAGATTTAATAATCTAGTTTCTGTAGGGAAAGTGTTAAGTGTCAGGGGGACCGTAGTGTAGTGTAGGGTTAACTGACTCTGACTGCTTTGGCAGGGTGACCAAACCCTTCCATGTCAGGGTGACCGCCATAGAAAAAAGATTGTTTCTATTAGAATTGCAGTAGAGCAGGATAGTGGCTTTGCTACTTTCACACCTGGCCGTTTTTGTTGCAGGCGTTTTATTGGGCTTTTTTGTGGATATCTTTGGAGGCAGGCATGACATCTGAACTTCTGTGTAGGGGTATATATACACACACACATATGTGTATATATACACATACACACATATAGGTGTGAAAGTAGCAGAACCCTATGCCTGCACTAATGAAATTATTAGCAGGCATAGGGCTACGCTCCTATCACACCTATATGTGCGTATGTGTATAAATACATATAAGTGTGTGTGTATATATACCCCTATACAGAAGTTCAGATGTTATGCCTGCCTCCAAAGACGCCCAAAAAAAGCCTGCAACAACACACCTGGGTGTTTTTGTAGCAGGTGTTTTTTTGGGCATTTTTTGGGTATCTTTGGAGGCAGGCATAACATCAGAACTTCTGTGTAGGGGTATATATACACACACACACACATATATGTATTTATACACATACACATATATAGGTGTGAAAGTTGCAGAACCCTATGCCTGCGCTAATTAAATAATTTGCAGCCAAAGGGCTACGCTCCTATCACACCTATATGTGTGTATGTATAAATACATATAAGTGTGTGTGTATATATATATATATAATCCTTCACCATGATTCTCTTCAAATATATTTTACCATCATTTTGTATGTGTATGTTTAAACCCCAACATTTGCTGTGTTTTATATGTTAAAAGTAGTATTCTGGGTATGTGTAAACAGGCATCTCATCAGATTAAAAGTACTAATTAATTCATGATAAAAATAGAAAACTTGTTAACAGTAATTAAACTGCCTTAATTAAATTAGCTCATTCAAATCACCTTATTGAAAGCATTAAGCTGAAGTTGAACATTATATGCTTAGTATTTGCCAACAATTTATACAGAAGCTTTTAATGGTCCTATTTATATAGCACTTAACTATTTAGTAAGTTGTGATCTGAACTAATTTAAATAATATTCTACATCTTAAAACACAAGCAATAGTGGTAGCAGTAACTACTTAAACAAGCCAACCCCTCAGATAAGTAAAACAAGGTAATGTTAGTTTTATAAATCACTGTCTATGCAAATATGGCCATTCTTACCTCTGTTATGCTGTGTATAGTACAAGTGCACTAATATGGCTACGATAACCTAAATGGTGATAGTCCTGTTTTGCATTCTTAAGCAGACCAAGAATAATTATCTGATTGTTCTGAAAGTACTGTATATCTAAACCCTAACTGGATGACAATTTGTTTTCTGAAGCATTGTGTATCTAACATTTTTTTTAACCTTTGATCATCCTTCAGGGCATCCCAGAGCTGCTGATCTCCAGTCTCTTTGCAGCCCCTCCATGTATATGTACACATTCTCAAGCTATGGCAGCATGTTCTTGCTAAGAGCATGCCCATCGTGGTGGCAACAATGAATATTCAACATCTAGCAGGTGTATAAGATATCTGTTTTCACCCTCTGTGTGCTGCGACCCCAGCGCCCACCCTCAACCACATCAATAGTGTGCCCCTTGAAAGCTGCAGGTATACACTAGTAGGGTACCAGTGGTGGAACCACAGCAATGCTGGCATCTGGCACGCCCAAAAGGTTTGGATGATAAGGATTCCAGTAGCAGGTGTAGCTATATTTAATTTTTAATTTTATTTGCTGATTATTTTTTGAATTTTAGAGAACACTTGAAGCTCTCTATATACAGTATTGTTTTACTAATTAACACTCTGGAGTCAAGGCGGTTTCCTCCTTTTTCTAATATGTTGTAAATGTAAGTGGTGTGATTTTTCTTATCAGGTTCAATATAATAGCAATGCAGCAGTGTGATAAAATCAGGTGATAAAAATAGGTATAAAATCATCTGCATTGAAACACTTTTTTAATGCTAACAGTCTTTTGTTCCGAACTCATTTTCTTTCTTGTTAAACTTGGTTTTGCTAGGTATGTGTTGTGTGTTGTGTTGTTTTCTCAATAGTAAACCAGTAATGTTAATGACATCAACATCACAAACGTATTTTTGGAGAGATGTTTTTATTCCAAGCTTTCAATATAGCTTGCCTTGGTCTGTAATTTGTGTGGGCACTATACTATAAGAAAAGATGAAGCAATCAGTGATAAAGAAAAGGAACAATGAATACACAGGAAATTGTGCTCTGCTCTAAGAGTAATTAAGAGTGATGCTTTACCCTTCTAACACTGAAGATGTAAATTGGAGATAGAGCCAGAGTAAAATGACAGCTGGGGAAGCAGCTTGAGCGCCACTTTGACAACGATTGGCATAAGAATAGCGATCACTAGATAGAAAATATAGGGAATAAAAATGTTTATAGATATAAACCATGTACTGTATACAGTGTTATAAAAATTGAATTACACATGAAGCAGCAAATTAGCAATAAAGCCACATTTAAATATGGAGGTTTAAAATTACATATGTTTATGAAATTAAACCAAAAAATAAAAACGTTTATCCTCAGAAACCGGAGGATGGCAAAAAAAATGTAAAGTAGTACACAATTTGTTTAAACTAAGGAAAAAAAATCCCAAACCCTTGTGACAACCAGAGAAACCCTTCATGAAAATTCTGTATGTATTTTTATAAACTGTAGAAAACAGTTTTCCATTGGATAAAGGAGGTGTATCATAGTACTTTTTTGACTGGTAGGTATTATGTACATGTTTTGTTGTGATGAACCTTTTTACTAGTTTCAGCATCAGCTCCCTTTTTAAACGGTCATATTTTCTGATTGTATTAAGAGGAGCTACTTTCTGCTGGTTCTCTGTTACTCTATGACTAGAGTTCATATGTTGGAAAACAATAGATTCTCAGAAGTCCCTAATTATATGAAATACATAAAACTCAACTTAAAATCAGAGGCTATGTTATATTTGCTTGGGGTCTAAGTGATATAAAGAACATAGGGCAAAAACTAGGTCCTTTTTTTAATTAAATGTTTATTGCTATCTAAAAGTGCTTACATGATATCCGTTTGTTATGTTCGAGCCTTGAAATAAAGGACATCTACGCCAATCAGGTTTGCATTCGTCTCCATATGTTTACTCAGAAAATACGCCATACAGCGGTTCACATATCCTCCGACAGATATGTGACACAGATTACATTTTGGTTACAGTTTTATAAGAATTTCTAACGTAGCTCTATTAATGGGGTGTGATTTTCAATGATAGTCCACTTTAAATGATAGACACCACTGGGAAAGTGGGCCTTCTTCCGCGAGACCGCATGTATGCATACAGCTCAGGGACCCAACTCTCACTGAGAACCCTGGGTCCCTTACTAATGATTGGGAATTGGACAGCCCGTTCCCTAAAACACCTGATCGCTGTAATAGCTTCTGGTTGACTATCACAGTGATAAATCACTGTAAGGCCTCATGCACACTGGACGTTATCAAAACGTCAGTAGAAAGCTGTAGCTGTAGATACACAAAGTAGTTATTATGATGGTATGTATAGGTTTACTAGCACGTGTCAAAGTTGTGAAATTGTGTTCAGGCATTGGGATTTGTTTTACCTTTGTCATGAAGGTCTAAAAACCTGTATCTGTTGCATGTCTACTAAAAGGTTTACCATTTTGGTTTGAAAACTGCAAAACAGGCAAGAAGATAAGTAAGAAAATTGATTGCAAAAATGGTAACTAAATTACCTGCCAAAAGATTCCAAATTCTGTTCAGCTAAGCTTGTGATTCATGTAACCCTGTCAGACAGTCACCGGAACTGGTTATACCCTTCTTAGTGCTGCTGAATAGGAAATAACAGAAGTCTGATATGAAGATAACTTCAGGTACTTAATCTAAATACATTATAATGTACATTGTAATGGAATGCATATGCCTATTTCACATATAGCATACAATTATAGTCAGCAGGCGGAGCTTTATACTTCTTTTTACATGTTTTTATGCCTATTCTTAGTTTACCTGTCTATTCTTTACTACCCTTTTAAAAGGAAACTTGCTGTTTACAGAGTTCAACAGCTCAAACTTAAATGTGCACATATAACTATGAGCCCACTTCTTTCCTTCCTCGCCTGCTGTGTTCAGAGGAGGGTTAAAGGATGTTTAAATTCGAGATAGAGATTGGGTCAAAGTAAACAACTTCTGATGTCATCACTGTCCAGAACACTCATGCTGCTTTGTGGCACCAGTGTCATAAGAGCACCCTGTGGTAAATGTTTATTTATAAATGAACATTTTATGTGAATAGTTAAATACATATCGAATGTTGAATGCATCAATTAAAAAACATATATTAAAGTTAAACTGGCCCCAAACCATTATAGTTTCCCTTCTTTATGAATACATAACTTCATGAAATAGTCTTTTTTACTGTTTTAAGTTCAGATTTAATACTCTGTGAATAAATAAAACATATTATAGCAGGTACTGCTGCATCTTTTCTTTCTCTGTAAAAAATAAAAATGTAGGGGCAGACTGGTACCATCTCTCCTGTTGAGATAAAGCTATTTATGTTTCTGACCTTAGAGAAAACAGCACGAAGCTGCAGATCAAATACTAGTTTCTTTATATTGATGCACTTCAGTTTTCCTATTAAAGATTTGTTTATTAAAATGCATAGTTGTGCAATAAATATGGATAATCACAAAGAAACCCATTTTGTGTGTATAAAGCTTACAGGTTATGAGTTCTGGTCTAATGTAATGATTAAAAATTCTGTGGGGTGTGTGTAGTCCCAAAGAACTAACGATAAAAAAGCATTGTAAAGCATTGCAAGCATTGTAAAATGGGCATGACCTCTGTGCTTGTGGTAGTCAGTAAAGCTTGAATCTTACAATCATTATCTTTTTATAAACGTTGCCAAATTTTAAGGTGTTAAAGCTTGTGAAGTGACTGTAGAGGTGGCCAGATCTACTGACAACGGGGACATTATTTCAAACTTTGTGCACTGAGTATAAAAAAGACCTTTAATATCAGTACAATGTCTTTTTGTAATACATCAGTGAGCGCAGGGCAACGTTTTGCAGCCCGTAGCAACCATTCAGTGGTTATCTCTTATTGTTCTGATGTACCTAAACTGCTAAAAGTTAAAATATATGTTAAAAATAAAATAAATACCATACAGTTGTAGCACTACTCCCTTGGGAGCTGCTGATTATGGGTTCCCCTGGGTTACCATTAGCAACAACATGACAGATTGACATTTCCCCAAGTGTGTTAGCTCAGTCAGGAAAGAGTCCAGTAGCTTTGTTTTTTTGCATTTTTATTTGGAACTTGGATAGGAGAAGGGAATAAGTGGGATACTCCAACTTTATACAACTATGCACAATTTGCTGGGACGACTTGAAAATGCTGAGTAACGCTGTGTAACGCTAGGTAATCTGTACTGTATTACTGAACAGCCTGTAACCCCCTTTGTTCTCAGTCTTCAGGGTCAACTACACGGCACCCCCTTTACTAATAAACTTCCAGTGTGAGCTAGCTCCTTGATCCCCTGAGTTCCCTGGAGTGGTTCCCTCTCCTAGGCTGATCCTTAGGCAGAACTCCTGGTACTCACGATACTGTTTTTCCCAACAGTCTCTGCCAGCAGCTCCACTTGTCAGCACTCTGGATCCTCTGCAGCTGAGCTCCACACATTTGTTTCATTAGGCCGACTGCCTGAACCACCTGCCTCACACCTGCAGGAGGAGAGACAGCTGTCCACCTCCTCCTGAGACTCTGCTTCCACCAAAGATGACCTGTCACATGCTCCCTCCGGATTTATTGCCAATCCCAGGATGCATTGCATCAATTCCCACCCACTGAGACAGCCATAAACCCTGGTGTGCTACTGGCTAGGTTTCCTCCACTGTCCAACAGGCTCCCTCATTGGATACCAGTGGGGACACTCCCTTACACCCAGTAAATCACACCTGGAAACATGTGACAGGCAAAACTAACAGATCAAGCTCCCCTAAAAAAGCAGCAGGAGCAAAAATATGCTTTTACCCAGCACCTAGGAGGGTGCTACACAATATTGATGTAAATGTTTACTTGGTCTGTAAATGGAAAATATTCTAAATACACAGCAGCAATGATTATGTTTTCTTACATGCAAGGGCTGTGTCAGCCTATGTCCTGAATCCTGAAATTCAACTTATATTAAAAACAGGCACACCACATAAAGAAGTGCTTAGTAAGAAAATAAATAGTACATATACAGAAGAATAAAGAAGATTTTCTATAACCTGATATAATTTTGCAATTTAAATTCCATGACTCCCAGTTTCAGGATCATGGAATTTTCCCAATTTCCCCATACTTTTTACTAACAAAATGTGCAAAGTTTACTGACCGAGCACACCATAGCTCTTGGTAAACCAAAAGCAATCATTATTTCACAGTAAACATAGTATATAAATGTTATGTAATACCCACAACAAGTAATCTACCTTGCTTTACAGATAAACTCAAACAGTGAATGTGAGAAAAAGTTAGAATGTCTAAATTCAGAATTGTGTATCTTGAACTTAACCACTTGCCGACCTTCTACTGCACTTTTACTGTTTCAGATCGACTCTATTGCACGAAACAATGTACCTGTACATCATGTCATGCAATAGACACTGGGGGACATGTGTGGGCTTCCGGAGGCATGATCGAGCGCTGATTAGACACAAGGACACGTGCAATCATTCCCCAGAAAGGCAAAACTGCGATCTCCCTATGTAAACAAGGCAGGTCGCTGTTCTGACTGGGGAGAAGATGGAGATCATGTGTTCCTGCTAAGAAGGAACATGGATCTCGGTCTTCATCCAGTCAGAGCAATCCACACACAGTCAGCAAGCAACAGCTAGGCACACAGTTAACCCTTTGATTGCCCCTGATGTTAACCCCTTCCCAGCCAGTGTCATTAAGTACAGTAACAGTGCATATTTTTAGCGCTGATCACTGTAATAATGTCACTGGTTCCCAAAAAAGTTTCAAAAGTGTTAGTTAGATGTCCGATCTGTCTGTTGCAATGTTGCAGTCCTGCTGAAAATTGGCAATCACTACCATTACTAGTAAAAAAAACTAATAAAGAAAAATGCCATAACAATATCCCATAGTTTGCAGTTGCGATAACTTTTGCGCAAACCAATCAATATACCCTCATTTGGATTTTTTATACCAAAATATATGTAGCAGAATACATATTGGCCTAAATTGATGAAGAAATTCGATTTTTTTCCTTTTTTATTTGGATGTGTTTTATAGCAGAAAGTAAAAAATAATGTTTTTTTTTTTTTTTAAATTGTCGCTTTTTTTTGTTTATAGTGCAAAAAAAAAAAACGCAAAGGTGATCAAATATCCACTAGAAGAAATCTCTATTCGTGGGGAAAAAAAAGACATACATTATATTTGGGTACAGTGTCGCATGACCGTCGCAATTGTCAGTTAAAATAACACGGTACTGTATCGCAAAAAAATGGCTGGGTCATTAAGGGGGTAAAACCTTCCGAGGCTGAAGAAGTTAAAGATGCATACCTAACAACATCAATAACTAATGGTAAAGAGAGTCACCTGGAAAATAAAAATAAAGTATGCGGCGAAAAGGGATTATGGCTACTTTGTGCTAAATACTGAACTTGACTAAGTAAAGTCCGAACCTAATTATAGTATAAATTGTGCACAGTCCACAGTCTTTGAACCCAAAAAACACTGCTTAATTACTGGGTTGTGAGAGAGAGTATCATATGCATATACACTTAAAGGATCATACTATTAAAATAAAACAGAATATAGACAGGAAGGTAACTCTTTGTCTGAGCTCTGAATCTTAACCACTTGCCGACTGCTCACTCGAGCACTACTGCGGCAAAGTGGCTCGATAACGTCTGGCGATGTAGTACTACGTCACCAGACATTCCCCCTTCTCGGCAGCGCGCGTGCGCCACCGGAGGCTCTCTCCCGCTGTATTCAGTCACAGCGGGAGTCGGGCCACGGGTGATCGGGGAAGAGCAGCAGCGATCGCCCGTGGCCCGACTCCCGCTGTGACTAGATACACAAGCGGGCGGAGTTTACACAAGCGGGCGGATCTCCTAAGTGACAGGCAGGGTCAGATTGCAGGGTTCAGCATAGCTGAACCCTCGATCTGTCCTTGTGTCACACAGTCCCCTCCCCCCACACATGTCAGTAAGCACCAGGCATACATTAACCCCTCCCTCTCCAATAAAATTAACCCCTTCCCTGCCAGTGTCATTTTTACAGTAACAGTGCATATATATAGCACTGATTACTGCAGTAATGTCACTGGTACCCCCAAAAGTGTCAAAAATGTCAGTCAAGGGTCCGATCTGTCCGCCGCAATGTCGCAGTCCCGCAACAAAAATCGCAGATCGCCGCCATTACTCGTTAAAAAAAAAACACCAAAAATGACAGAAATCTTTCCCTTAGTTAGTAAACGCAATAACTTTTGTGCAAACCAATCAAAATACGTTTATTGTGATTTTTTTTTACCAAACATAGGTAGCAGAAAACAAATTGGCCAAAAATCTTTAAAAAATTTGATTTTTACATTTTTTTGGGGGGAATTTCATATAAAAAAATGTGAAAAATATTGTTATTTTTTCAAAATTTACGCTCTTTTTTTGTTTATAGCGCAAAAAGTAAAAATCGCACAGGTGATCAAATACCACCAAAAGAAAGCTCTGTTTGTGGGAAAAAAAGGACATAAATTTCCTTTGGGTACGGCATCGCGCGACGGCGCAATTGTCAGTTAAAGTCGCAGAGTGCCAAATCGCAAAAAGTGGCCCAGACGTAAGACAGCAAAATCCTCCGATGGTAAAGTGGTTAAAGAAGAACTTCATTAAAATCAGTGGTAGAAAAAAAAAGGGAGAACTCTTCAGCACTAGTAGTGAGCTGGAGTAAAAAATGTCCCAGCGTCAGTAATCCTTTGCAGGAAAAAATGCCCTAGCTTCAGTGATCATAAAGATACCTGAGATTGGTGGTCAATCATGGGATGAATGCTTGGCATCTGTGTCTGGTGGAAGAAAAGATAGAAATAAGTAGGAGAAAGATTGCCCTTATAACTATGAGCAAATCAGTTGTGTTTTGCAATCTGTAAAATCTGAATATTTCTCTAGTTACATTGGTGGCCAGTGTGAGAACGTTCTGCACTGGCCACCAATGTAATAGGGAATTCTATACTGATCACCAACATAAGGGGGGCTTTCACACTGACCACCAATGTAATGGGGAATTTTGCACTGACTACAAATGTAAGGGGGATTCTTACTGACCACTCCTGTAAGGCTGACTCTACACTAACCACAAATTTAACAGAGAGTTCTACTGTGACCACAAATGTAACAGAATCATTGACACTGACCCCCGATGTAATGGGGATTTAACCTGACCACAAATGTAACAAGGGTATTTACACTGCCCACCAATATATCTGGGATTTTACAATGACCAATGTAATAAGCAAATGTACAATGCCCACCAATGCAACATGCATATTTACTCTGATCACCAATGTAATGAGGACATTTACACTAGTCACTAGGCAATGAAGAGATTCTACACTTACTTCAAATGTAATATTAAGATATACAATGATCTCCAACATAATAGGGGCATTTACACTGACCACCAATGTAATGGAGATATTTGCACTGGTCAGCAATGTAACAGTGGTATTTACGGTGACCACCTATGTAATTGACATTTTCTACTTTGACAGTTAAAAAATATCCAATATATTACATTTTTGTCATATATTTAGGCCAAAATGTATTTAGCTACATGTCTTTGACAAAAAAATCCTCAATTAGCGTATTGTTAACCTCTTTAAGACCAGAAGATTTTACCCCATTCCTGACCAGGCCATATTTTGCGATTTGGCACTGCGTTATTTAACGGACAATTGCGCTGTCGTGCGACGCTGTACCCAAATTAAATTTATGTCCTTTTTTCCCCACAAATAGAGCTTTCTTTTGGTGGTATTTGATCACCTGTGTGATTTTTAATTTTTGAAAAAAAGAGCGACAATTTTGAAAAAAAAAAACAATATTTTTTACATTCTGATATATAACATTCCCCCAAAAAAATTAAAAATCAAATTTTTTTAACATTTTAGGCCAATTTGTTTTCTGCTACATATTTTTGGTCAAAAAAATCACAATGGGTGTATTTTGATTGGTTTGCGCAAAAGTTATCGTGTTTACTAACAACGGGAAAGATTTGTCATTTTTATTGTTTATTTTTTTTTTTACTAGTAATGGCGGTGATCTGCGATTTTTTTTGTGGGACTGCAACATTGCGGTGGACAGATCGGATCCCTAACTGACATTTTTGACACTTTTGGGGGTACCAGTGACATTACTACAGTAATCAGTGCTATAAATATGCACTGTTACTTTAATAATGACACTGGCAGGGAAGGGGTTAACTTTATTGGTGATCAAGGGGTTAAATGTATGCCTCATGCTTACTGACGTGTGTGGGGGGGGGAGGGGATTGTGTGACACAGACACATATTGCAGGTTCAGCTAAGCTGAATCCTGTAATCTGTGACTGTCTGTCACAGAGGAGATCTGCCCGCTTTGTTTACACAAGTGGGTGGATTTCCTCACTCGATCCCCGGCGATCGGGGAAGAGCGGCGGTAAACACCGCCTCTCCTCCCCTGGCCCGACTCCCGCTGTGTCTGAATACAGCGGGAGCAAGCCTCCGGCGCTGCGCGTGCTCCGCCGAGAGGAGGCGGGATCCAGCGACGTAGGTCTACGTCACTGAATGATAATGAGCCACTTTGCCGCAGTACCAGCTCAGTGAGCGGTCGGCAAGTGGTTAAAGCCCTATAATTTATGACCACCTCAAATAACTTGTATTAAGGAGATTTGCATGTGCCAGAGTACTATGTCTGCAATAGAGTTAAATGTAATCAGTTTCTGAAGATTCATATGTGCCAGAACACACTCCAGAGTACACTATCTGCTAAAGGGATAAACAGAGGAGGAGGAGCAAATAATGCACTTTATGTGACATTACTGGGTTAATGAGTTCTGCACGGGCAAAGCATAGGTTTACTTTAAAATGTAACTAAAGGCAAAACTTTTTTTTCATTTTGAATAGATTAAGGGAAAGTTATAACCCCTGTCAGTTTTAGTTTTTTTTTTTGCCATCTGTGTCTTATAAAGGAGATTTCTCTTCACTTCTCGTTCCAAACCCAAAACAGGAAGTGAGAGGAAATCCCTCCAAAGTGAGGGAATCCCAAAGTGTCACCAGGGTCACCAGGACTTGTTTCCACATTGGAAGCAGGGGCAAATCTGGGGGGGGTAGGCTGCTGCTTGAGTGGGTGGGATTGGGATGCACTTGACACCCAAGATCGTGCCTGCCTGGAAGAGGGAGGTATGAGCAACTGAGCAGAGGGAGCCGGGTGAATGTTCCTGAAGGTAAACTCAGCTAGCAGTACACCGTAGATTAGTTTACAAGCACCCCTATGCTAAGTCTGCTGAGTTACTGCTGTTAGCTGACAAATGGAACTGCATCTCCTTTTCATGCAGCACAGTGAGAAATTGGGCTCATTAAAGCATCGTGACTGCCCCCTTGTGTGTGCCCTTCTGATCCCCCAGTGTATGCCCTCCTGACTCCCCATAGTATGGCCTCCACCCCCCCAGTGTGTGTCCTCCTGACCCCCCAGTGTGTGCCCTCTCAACCCCCCCCCCCCCCCGTTTATGCCCTTCTGCCCCCAGTGTACACCCTCCTGCCCCCCCCCCAGTGTGTGCCCTTCAAACCCCCTGGTGTGTGCCCTTCCAACCACCCCAGTGTGTGCCCTCCTGACCCCATAGTGTGCCCTCCTGACCTCCCTGGTGTGTGCCTTCCTGACTTCCCTGGTGACTTCCCTGGTGTGTGCCCTCTTGACTTCCCCAGTGTGTGTCCTCCCGACTTCCCCGGCGTGTGCCCTTCTGACCTCCCTGGTGTTTGCCCTCCTGTCCTCCCTGGTGTGTGCCCTCCTGCCTTCCCTGGTGTGTGCCCTCCTGACCTCCCTGAGGTAGTTCTGACCTCCCCAGTATGTGCTGTTCTGACCCCTGGTGAAACCTAGTCCTTTGCTCTACTGATCCCTGTACACTGTCCTATCCTTTGTCCTGTCAACTCCTGTCCCCTGCCCTGCTGACCCACTGTTCTCTGCCCTACTGTTCCCTGTACACCGCCCTACATCCTACTGACCTTTCTACACTGCCGTACAATCTAGTGCCCTTTATACACTGCCCTACATGCTACTGACCTCTGTACACTGCCCTACATCCTACTGACCCCTATACACTGCCCTACATGCTACTGACATCTGTACACTGCCCTATATACTACTGACCTCTCTACACCACCCTACAAACTACTGACCACTGTACATTACCCTACAAACTTCTGACCTCTCTACACTGCCCTACATGCTACTAACATCTGTACACTACCTATATACTACTGACCACTGTACGCTGCCCCACATACTACTGACCTCTGTATGCTGTCCCACATTCTACTGACCTCTGTACGCTGCCCTACATACTACCAACCTCAGTACACTGCCCTACATACAGTACTACTGACCTCTGTACACTGCCCTATATACCACGGACCTCTGTACGCTGACCCACATACTACTGACCTCTGTACGCTGCCCTACATACTACTGACCTCTGTACACTGCCCTATATACCGCTGACCTCTGTACGCTGCCCCACATACTACTGACCTCTGTATGCTGCCCTACATACTACTGACCTCTGTACACTGTTCTATATACCACTGACCTCTGTACGTTGCCGTACATACTACTGACCTCTGTACGCTGCCTTACATACAACTGACCTCTGTACGCTGCCCTACATACTACTGACCTCTGTGTGCTGCCTTACATACTACTGACCTCTGCACCCTGATTTACATACTACTGACCTCTGTAGGCTGCCTTACATAATACTGACCTCTGTACATTGTACTCTGTATGATACGTAAAATTCAGTTCTGTAAGCAACACCTTATTTTCTGGCAATGCCCCTCTCGAGACTAGACTCTGGATCCGCCCTGATTGAAAGATACCCCCTCCATTATTGTTCTGATGTCTAGACAAAAATGGGGATTTTCTTTTACTTTCACTTTCAAGGACAACAACAAACAGGACAAATAAAGAGGGTTAATCTCATTAACAAAGGCACAGACAGCAATTAAACTGACAGATTATGTAAGAAAACCCCCCGGCTAAAAGGGATAATATAGCGCTTGCTGGTAAATGCAAATAGGAATAAAATATCAATCTAAAAGCATAAAGGTAAAATATATGCCCTTAAAATGCACAGTATGACAGTATGTATAATTATAAATAAAATAAATAACAATAGTGCCAGGTGAAGTCCAAAGTAGTTCAAAAGTGACTATGTGATAAAAAGTCCAAAAAAAGTGCCAGGAAAAAGTGCCAGTGCTTGGTGCTGAATCCTCCAATGATCCAGGAGATCCAATCACAAAGGTGACTTTCAAAGGAGAAATAAGATGTAAACTCACCAGATGTGGGGGGGTCTCAAGTGTCATATGACAAAGAGACCAGTAGTGCTTTATGACCATCCAGGTCAGGGAAAAGGTGACTGCTGGGCTCAGGTCCCCCTAGACCGGGATTCTCCAGGTATGTGGATCGAGTTCCCGAGGTCCTCCAATTTGGATATGGGAGAAGAAAAAAAGAGGCTCCGGGTGGTGCAATACCGTTAAAAAGTATTATTTATTAGGATAAGTAGCCTAACATGGATAAAAATAGCCTAAAAAGCTGCTAGCTGTCCACCGGTATCTGCCTGTAGCGTGGAGATCGGTTTGCGCTCCAAGCTCGACTTCCGGGTTGACGGCGTGCGTTCCACCTGACGCGTGTTTCGTCAGAGCGTATGACGTCTTCAGAGGTGGAGACGTACGCTCGTGTGGGGACTTTTATGCGGTAAGACACCGCCCTCCTCCCATAACTCCACGGAAGCTCCATGGGAGGAGGGCGGTGTCTTACCACATAAAAGTCCTCACACGAGCTTACGTCTCCACCTCTGAAGACGTCATACGCTCTGACGAAACACGCGTCAGGTGGAACGCACGCCGTCAACCCGGAAGTCGAGCTTGGAACGCAAACTGCTCTCCACGCTACAGGCAGATACCGGTGGACAGCTAGCAGCTTTTTAGGCTATTTTTATCCATGTTTGGCTACTTATCCTAATAAATAATACTTTTTAACGTTATTGCACCATCCGGAGCCTCTTTTTTTCTTCTCCCATATCCAAATTGGAGGACCTCGGGAACTCGATCCACATACCTGGAGAATCCCGGTCTAGGGGGACCTGAGCCCAGCAGTCACTTTTTCCCTGACCTGGATGGTCATAAAGCGCTACTGGTCTCTTTGTCATATGACACTTGAGACACACCACATCTGGTGAGTTTACATCTTATTTTTCCTTTGAAAGTCACCTTTGTGATTGGATCTCCTGGATCATTGGAGGATTCAGCACCAAGCACTGGCACTTTTTCCTGGCACTTTTTTTGGACTTTTTATCACATAGTCACTTTTGAACTACTTTGGACTTCACCTGGCACTATTGTTATTTATTTTATTTATAATTATACATACTGTCATACTGTGCATTTTAAGGGCATATATTTTACCTTTATGCTTTTAGATTGATATTTTATTCCTATTTGCATTTACCAGCAAGCGCTATATTATCCCTTTTAGCCGGGGGGTTTTCTTACTTAATCAACCATATCTATAGCAGCTGCTCCGTTATTTATTTATATTAGTACACATCACATTAGGCACTCCTAGGCGCGAGGCATATTCTCTGAATATATACATCTACCATAAACTGACAGATGTTCTAATCACTCGCCACTCTATCCAAAACAAAAAAAAAAAACAAAAAAAGTTTTGCCTTTGGTTACACTTCAGAAACACTAGAATTCCTCTGCTACAGATCGGATATTAGTGTATCCACCCAATTAGGGGGGACCACTCATATTGAATCTCCAATCATACTTTACATGTTTCGTGGGGGATCTACTTCTACAGGAGTTGTGTTCAAGAGGTTTTGCTCTGTAAAAGGATACAAACCCAAAAATAATAATAAAGCAAGAAGCAATACAGTGTGTATACAGATACATAGTTAAATGTGTATAACCTCACAAAGGTAAGTACCTTTATGAAATCACCACAAAACAGTGTGGATATACATATAAATAAAAACAGACCCACATTTTTCCACTTGGAAGTGGTCCAGGTGTTACCAGGGCATGATAGGCCATACTCATCTTGGAACCACACCAATAACCAAGGAATACTAATGCAAAGTGGCAGTCTCCCGGGTGATTTTGGGACCCAGATAAAATAATATAGATAACTAAAAATGGGTAAGTATAAAAATACATTGCGTAATTAGGGTATGGTTCGATACAGGGCCCTCCCATTAAAGGTGAGTATAATGTATAACCCCAAAAAAGATAAAATATCATACAATACCGAAAGAAAAAAAAGTAATGTAAAAAATACACACCAAATAGTTTCTTAATATAGTAATAGAGGCGAACGGCATATGATGGGGACCAAAAGGAAGGATAGAGATAATCCAAAAAAATTTGGATCAAGTGTTTCTGAAAATATTCAAATGTATAGCAGAAATAGCTGACCATCAATATAGAACCACACATTTCAAAGATAAAGGGGGGGGAGGCTCACCTTGCAATCCCAAAATTGAACGCACTAAGTATGGCATTAAAGACAGGGCATATATAGCCACCTAGTAGCCATGACAGTGTTGATCCAACAGAGGCTGCAAGGTGCAAGGGATTGCAAGAAATTATTTGGTGCGTAATTTTGATATTAGCTTTTTTCTTTCGGTATTGTATGATATTTTATCTTTTTTGGGGTCATACATTATACTCACCTTTAATGGGAGGGCCCTGTATCAAACCATACCCTAATTGCGTGATTTATTTTTATACTTACCCATTTGTAGTTGTCTATATTATTTTATCTGGGTCCTCAACTCACCCAGGAGACTGTCACTTGGCTTTGCTATTCCTTGGGTATTGGTGTGGTTCCTGATGAGTGTGGCCTATCATGCCCCGGTAACACCTGGACCACTTCCAAGTGGAAAAATGTGGGTCTGTTTATAGTTATATGTATATCCACACTGTTTTGTGGTTTTGTGGTGAGGTTATACACAATTAACTATGACTATGTATTTGTATACACACTGTATTGCTTCTTGCTTTATTATTATTTTTGGGTTTGTATCCTTTTACAGATCAATTCCTCTTGAACAAAACTGCTGAAGAAGCAGATCCCCTGCGAAACATGTAGCGTATGATTGGAGATTCAATATGGGTGGTCCCCCCTAATTGGGTGGATACACTAATATCCAATTAGTATCAGAGGAATTTTTCCTTGAGTTATCTCTTTATTTGTAGTTAATTTTAATGGCCTGTGTTCCTTTAGTGAAAAATTACATTATTCTGTGTGCTGTTTACCCTCCTTTCTTAACGGCGGTTCTTTTAACATTTGTTGATCTAATAAACATTCTTACTTTTTGTAACCATTGTTTTGTAAGTCTTTGCAATACCATGAAAGTCTTCAGTGCCTCAACTCAGTCCTCCACTCCTTACATGAATTCTTAGGACGTAGGTACACTTTTTATTTGTTTATGTAATACACTTTGTTTGTACTGTCTAGCTATGTAAATATCAAAATACCCACATACAACATATTTTAATTATAATGTTTTTTACATTATATTTGTAACCTATAACAAATCAAAAATTGAACTATACTGTATACTGTGTATAAAAAGTTAAATAAGCATTCCTTTTAAGATGTTTGAATGCTAAAATGTCCTCAATTATTTGTTAACATTTTCCATCCACTCTAAGCTGTGGTTTGAATTATATACTGTAGTTGTAATTGAGATCTCACTTACACGGAAAGCATTATGTCAAAGCATCAAAGAATTTACTGGGGTAATAATCCCTACCAGTTGTTCAGTCTCTTGAACTAATGATATTACAAGTAGTGTGCAAAAAAAGTTACTCCCATGCTTTTATTCCTGCCTAGTCATCTAGAACTCTGCTGGATTAAGGAAGATAAAGCATGAAGCTAGTCCTACATAATGAAGGTCACAAATTAAATTAAGAAGTGAGGAGAAAGTGAAAAGTGAGAAAATTACCTAAATCCAGCGTATTTGATTAAGTCCTAGCATTTAGCTAAGGTGTTGGTGTCAAAAGGTCCTTCATTTACTGCATATGGTGTAATTACATATGAGTATATTTAAATAAAGGATGGTTTATGCTTGAGCTATTGTCATTAGCTAGACATACTGCTGTTCAATAAATATCAACTATTTCAGCTTTTTTGGTGTGATGATGAAAGCTCAAACCTTTCTGTTTTGATCATTAAGCAGCTAGTACCCATTTGGAAAATGTCAATGGAATTTTAGTGTAATTAACATCTCATTATAATGTGTGAAAACGACATCACCGTAGAAAAGAAAGTGGCAAACATCTTTCAGCTTGCCATTCTTATTTGCTTTAAACAAATTACTTGTCTCATTTGCTAGAAAGTTATTATGAAAAAAACTATTGTCAGCAAAGTAGCAAAGTAGCACACGTTCCATACATTTTTGCTGTTGGAGAGCAATGGCTTAAGCTGAGCTTTCACAGTGCTTTTATGATGACGGATGTTTGTTTCTACACTGTGGAAATGTGTCAAAGAAGTCTATATTTCAAAGTTAAACAGAGGCATCATGCCATGATAGAAATGTAGGAGCTACCATTCCTTTTTTAGAAACTTCTGGTTTCCTGGCTGCCATGTTTATCCTATGGCTTCAAATAGCTTTTTTATTTTTTTTGGGTTTCTGATGTCGTACTTATTCCAGGTTAGTGCCTAAGTGGAGCCAGGGTACTATCATTTTATGAAATCCTTCAACAATGAGTGTGCAAATTTCTACCATGCTTAGTTTATGTTAAGCTCTCCTGTGCTTCCTTTTGCAGTCACAGTATGGGGAACAGAGTTACCTTCATCAAATGTAGGAATTATAGATGAAAGTGGTAATTTGTGCTTTTTTTTTTTTTTTTTTTTTTACTAATTCCCTTATACTACCACTGCAAACAGATTTTTTTTTTTTTTTTGGCACTGGATACACATTAGTCACTGCCACCGTGAATGTGTACCTGAACATCATGTTATGGTTATGTTCCGGAGGGATCAAGCTACAGTAACATTTCGAGCAGCTTTAAAAGGGCTTAAAGCATGCAAATGTAACCTGTCGGATCAAGCTACAGTAACATTTAGGGCAGCTTTAAAGTGCTTAAAGCATGGAAAAGTATCCTCTAAACCAATATTATCATGATACCTGAGCATACTTATGGTGTAATTACATATGAGTATATTTAAATAAAGGGTGGTTTATGCTTGAGCTATTGTCATTAGCTAGGCATACTGCTGTTCAATAAATATCAACTATTTCAGCCTTTTTGGTGTGATGATGAAAGCTCAAACCTTTCTGTTTTGATCATTAACCAGTGTCCTTTCAGGCTCACATCCAATCCCTGTCCAAATCATGCTGCCTTAACCTCCGCAACATTGCTAGAATACGGCCCTTTTTAACCAATGACACCACCAAGCTTTTAATTCACGTCCTGCTTATCTCTCGCCTCGACTATTGCAACTCTCTCCTCAATGGATTACCCTTACATAGATTATCCCCCCTTCAATCCGTAATGAATGCTGCTGCAAGACTTATCCACCTTACCAACCGTTCAGTGTCCTCCACCCCTCTCTGCCAATCCCTTCACTGGCTTCCACTCACCCAACGAATAAAATTCAAAGTGCTAACAATAGTTTACAAAGCCATCCACAATTCTGCCCCCAGCTACATCACTAACCTGATCTCAAAATATCAACCAAGCCGCTCTCTTCAGTCCTCCCAAGAGGACCCAACCTCCTGCTCTCTAGCTCCCTTGTCACCTCTTCCCATGCTCGCCTCCAGGATTTCTCCAGAGCTTCTCCCATTCTTTGGAACTCTCTACCCCAGTCTGTCCGACGGTCTCCTAATTTATCCTCCTTAGACGATCCCTGAAAACCCTTCTCTTTAAAGAAGCCTACCCGGCTACTAACTAATAACACTGTTTCACTTGATCCACCAGCCCATCCCCCACAGCTATTGCCTTTTGTATCAATTGACCCTCCCTTTTAGATTGTAAGCTCTAACGAGCAGGGCCCTCTGATTCCTTTTGTTCCAAATTGTATTGTAACTGTAATGTCTGCGTTCATTTTGTTAAGCGCTGCGCAAACTGTTGGCGCTATATAAATCCTGTATAATAATAATAATAATAATAAAAATTTAACTTCTACTTCACTCACAAGATGGCAGCTTCATGAATCAGGACAAATGAGAGATGAATCAGGACCAATAACCAGTAATTAAAAAAAATATATGAACATTTATTGATTTATTAAATCTGTCTGGGTATTGGCCACTAAAGTGGTGGGTTTTGAAAAAAAAAATTGCATATTTATTAACCTCTTTTACATCAGAACTGTAATGCAGCTCAGTGCCCAGAGTTTCTGTGATTTGTACCACTGCATCGCCTCTTTCATATTCCTTTTGGTATCACATTAATTTTGACATGTAAAATTAGAACTAATCCTGGTGTTATAATTGAATGCATACTTTACTTCCTTTTATTTCCATGTATTAATGCAGGAAAACTAAACAAAATGCAGTCTTAACTCTAACTCAAACCCAAGTCCAACCATAACACCAAACCTAGTCTGCATGTGCAGACAACTGCAGTGTGGCCACGTCTATACTATCTGGTTCTTCCTTTCTCTGTGGGATAGTCTCTGTGGGCATATTTATGTACTGTGTTGGAGTATACATATGTCATCTGCATTTTTTATGATGACTGTACGTAAGTATGCATTATATATCTGCCTCACTATCATTCCCTTGTTTGATGTCATGAATGTATATTCCTTACTATTATATTATTATATTGTAGAGTTTCTGCACCCTTTTCTCCCTACAGATCTGTGTGGTAATGCTGGAGTCTCCTCCAAAGGGGGTAACCATCCCATATCGGCCAAAACCCTGAAGTAGGAGAAAACATTTATCTCTGAAACGTGTTGGGTTGCCCTGTGAACACCACAAGAATTTAGCCTGATACCTTACATTGGCCAATCTGGTTCTCCAGCATCTTTGAGCTAGAGGGTGCCTTGTTTACAGTATTGTGTGTCATCATATGCTTTGTTTTTATCTTTGTGGTTGCCATTTGACCACATGGTCATGTTTTATGATTGTAAAGAAAAAGGGGATATAAAAAGAATAACCCCCCACGTTTAGTGCGTTTGCAACCTGTGTATAAACAAATTATATATGTGTATATAATATCACACCCTAAATTGTGCAAACAACCAGGTATGTGCAAATATTGCTAAACAAACATATATATTACATCCAGCTAATAAAAATATTAACTGCAAAGACTGGTGAAATAAATAAAAAAAAAGTGTAAATGAGATTAAATAAATATATAAATAGTGTCCACAATGGATCAGTCTATATGGGGTGTAGGGATTATACCATACATATGGGAAAAAAGGTCCAAAGTTCCAAAATTAATATTCTAAACAGAATACTGAAGAGGCGGTGGTAGGAAAGTTCATAAGGGTCACCACAGTGCTCAAGAGGGGTTTGTCAGAAGGCTAACCAGAATTGTTGGATCCCCTCTTACCTTATGGTAGCTGGTCCTCACGCTACTCCTGGGTATGAGTTCCCTTTTTGATGCACTCCGTGGCCGACCAATATTATATTAAAAAGGATATAGGAAGCCTCATAGTGAAATCCGTTAAAAAATATATATTTTATTCAAAAAGTAATCTGTCATATGAAAGCTGTGCATGCATAAGAGACAGATTTAGAATTTGAAGACGTTGCATATTGATGACGAAACGCGTCATTTTGAAATGCACGCAGGGGGCACGTGACTGGTAGTTGGACAGGACGGAGTGGAACGCACGTGGAAGCTGGCGTTCCACGTCTTTTTTTCACTATATCGCAGTGATACCACACCATCCGTGCCTGCCTTCTCATTACTAATTCTTTTTTAATGTTTTACAGTTTTTTAACGAGTTCAAGTTTGAATCTGTCTCTTATGCATGCACAGCTTTTATATGACAGATTACTTTTTGAATAAAATATATATTTTTAAATGGATCTCAATATGAGGCTTCCTATATCCTTTTTAATATAATATTGTTCGGCCACGGAGTGCATCAAAAAGGGAACTCATACCCTGGTGAGCCTTCTGACAAACCCCTCTTGAGCACTGTGGTGACCCTTATGAACATCCCTACCACCGCCTCTTCCCTATTCTGTTTAGAATATTAATTTTGGAACTTTGGACCTTTTTTTCCATATGTATGGTGTAATCCCTACACCCTATATAGACTGACCCATTGTGGACACTATTTATATATTTATTTAATCTCATTTACACTTTTATTTATTTATTTTTACCAGTCTTTGCATTTAATATTTTTATCAGATGGATGTAATATATATGTTTGTTTAGCAATATTTGCACATACCTGATTGTTTACACAATTAAAGGTTTGATATTATATACACATATATAATTTGTTTATACACAGATTGCAATCGTAGGGCCATCTTACCGAATGGGCACGCTGGGCAGTTGCCCGGTGGCCCCATCTGTCCAGCGACCGAGCCAAGCATTAGTCCCGATTTTCCACGTGCATCCCGCTGCCGAACTTAGCAGGTGGTAAGCCCCTGTCAGTCCTGGGGGAGCCCACAACTGCAGGAATACCTGTCCGTCCCCACAGGAACAGGCACACACAGGACAATCGAGTCTGACTCCCGTCTGTGTATGTGGTCACCGGACCCAGTCGCCCAACTTGGAAGCTGTCATTAGCCTGGCATTGCTGCACCAAAAGATAATGCCTTATCGATAAATCACATTTTTATTCTCGTGGGTGATTGTGTAGGCAGGGCCCCAGTGCACTGCATTGCCCGAGGCCCTTTAATGCTCTTAAGATGGCACTGTGCAAGCGCACTAAACGTGGGGGGTTATTCTTTTATATCCCCTTTTTCTTTACATTTACTTTACCCGTCTCCCGGCGGGAGGAGTTTATTGCAGCTGCACTTTATAGATTTATATTTATTTATTTATTTACAGAATATTTTATTACATTATTTATGGTGCACATATTTATATATTCTTTACATTCTTGACATGTTTTATGATTGTTTAACGATAAAGTATTTTTGTACCTTTTACTACATTTTGTTTTGCTGCTCCATTACTCTTCTAGTCTGCCTTTAAAGTCCCATTTGGGGTACCATTTTTATTTTTTTCCAGTATTTACCAGGATGTTGGCAGATCTCCCCTCCACCAAGACCAGTTTTCTTTTGGCCTTTTCCCCTATTCAAATTTCATATTCCTTTTGTTATCACATGCATTTTGACATGTAAATTTAGAACTAATCCTGGTGTTATAATTGAATGCATACCTTATTTCCTTTTAACTCCATGTATTAATGCAAGGAAACTAAACAGAATGCAGTCTTAACCCAAGCTCAAACCCGAGTCCAACCATAGCACCAAACCTAGTCTAACTCAAACCATAACCTGAGCTGTATTCATATTTTTAAACCAAGATTCTACACTTTCTTCTTTGCCTTGGCCCTATTCCCACCCAGTCTATAAGCAAAGAAAATTAACCACTTAAGGACCGAACGTTTTTACCCCCTTAATGACCAGGCAATTTTTTGCAATACGCCACTGAGATATTTTAACTGACAATTGCGTGGTTGTGCAATGCTGTACCAAATAATATTGATGTCCTTTTTCGCCACAAATAGAGCTTTCTTTTGGTGGTATTTGAACATCGCTGCAATTTTTATTTTTTGTGCTATAAACAAAAAAATTGACAATTCTGAAAAAAAAACAACAATATTTTTGACTTTCTGTTATAAAACATTCCCAATAAAAAAAAAAAAAAATCTATTTTTTTTATCATTTTAGGCCAATTTGTTTTCTGCTACATATTTTTGGTAAAAAAATCCCTATAAGTGTATATTGATTGGTTTGCGCAAAAGTTATCATGTCTACAAACTACGGGAAAGATTTATGTCATTTTTATTTATTTTTTTACTAGTAATGGAGGCGATCAGCGATTTTTAGTGGGACTGCGACATGAAGTGACGTACATGTACGTCGTTTCGCATAACAGCCGACCTGCTGCCGTATAACTATGGCGGCTAGTCTGCAAGTGGTTACTAATCATGTTAGGGCAATTCATTCATTCATGCGTTAAAAAAAAAGGCATCGGGTGATTGGTTCTCAGATATCAGGGCTGTTAAATGCCAGTTAAAGGGCATCTAAGCACAAAAAAAGTGTATGGTATTTGGACTTGCCAGTCCTTGGATGCACTCGATGCATTCATTTTTTTTCCCCTTTGTTTTTTGCTGTGCATTATGTCCTGTAACAGACCTCTCACTCCTCCACTGTACATTAGGAGAAACAACATAGCCTTCCTTGGACAGCATCACTGTCAACTTTTTAAAGGTAATTTTGGATAGATAAAAAGATATAGATGGACTTTACAAAGGATGACTAAAAAAATTAAAGCCTGACTCCAGCTAAAGCCTTTTTTAGTCAGTAAAGCAACAGTTTTTTTTTTTTTTTTGGGATAAAGGTTTTAACTACTTGACGTCCGCACTATAGCCGAATGAAGGCTACAGCGTGGACCTGAATTGCCGGGAGGACGTACATTGATGGACGTGCCCGGCTCGCGAGTCCATGAGACTCGTCTAATCACAGATCGGAGATCGGGGTGATCCTGCCCCCTTACCACATGATCAGCTGTCAGCCAATGACAGCTGATCATGTAAAGTAAACAGCAGCCAGCGATCAGCTGTTTTTTTCTCCTCACACTGTCAGTGTGAGGAGAAAAAAACAACGATCGCCGGCTGCTGTCAGAGGGACATCGGTCCCGAAGAGAAGAGGGATTATTTGTGCCCACAAGTGCCCACCAGTGTCACCCACCAGTGCCCACCAGTGCCACCTACCAGTCCCCACCAGCACCACCTATCAGTGCCCACCAGTGTCATCTGCCAGTGCCCACTAGTGCCACCTACCAGTGCCCACCAGCAGAACCTACCAGTGTCACCTATCAGTGCTCACCAGTGCCACCTATCAGTGTCCCATCATAGGTGTCACCTACCAGTGCCTATCATTGCCCATCAGTGCCACCTACCAGTGCCCATGAGTGCCGCCTATTAGTGCCCTTCAGCGCCACCTACCAGTGTCCTTCAGTGTCATCCATCATTGCCCATCAGTGCCACCCATCAGTGCCACCTATCAGTGATGCCTTATCAGTGCCGCCTTATCAGTGCCCATCAGTGCCGCCTTATCAGTGCCCATCAGTGTCACATATCGGTGCCCATCAGTGCAGCTTATCGGTGCCCATCAGTACAGCCTATCAGTGCCCATCAGTGCAGCGTACCAGTGCCTATCAGGGCTCATCAGTGCCGTCTCATCAGCGCACATCAATGAAGGAGAAAAATTACCTGTTTGAAAAATTTTATAACAAACTATAATACATATTTATATCTATATAAAAACAGTTTTTTGTTTTTTTCAAAATGTGCAGTCTTTTTTTGTTTGCTCAGCAAAACTTGATGGGGGTTCTAATATTTCCCCTCTCTATCCAAAGCTAAAACAAAGTTTTTACTATAAAAACACCCTAAATATGATATGAATAGATGTAAATTGTTGGTACAGTTTGCTTTTGTTTACATATATTGCAACACAGTTAGTAGGTAGTCATCCTAATAGAATACATTAACAAGTAATGTCCTTTATTTTAATATATTCCATCTAACAAAATATCTACAGCAAACAATATGCAGTCATATTTAAAGCTATTGTCAGTAATTACTAACAAGCATTTCCTGCTTTCTCTGTTACACTTGTAAACTGAATTGTTTCCTATAATACCTTTTAATAGGCTATATTAGCTGCCCTAATGCAATGCCACTTCCTATAAATGTAACAGTATAGCATCCTTCTTCTAATGTACCTTAATGAACATCTAATGTGTTTATAATTGGTCTACAAAGAAAGATCTTGCGTTGTGGCACATCCAAGGTTTTCTTTTTTAACAGCTGAAAATGTTTCAAAATTGTGAAGCTATAATTTTTTCTATGTTATTGGAATAAACCACCCTTGTTCAAAATAAATTGTGATAATGAGATTGTATCTTCATGCAAATGGATGGTTGTTTTTCGTTTAAGTTCCCTATATTACCACAGCCACATTTGTAACTTAACACTGGAACAGTTTTTCTCTTTTTGGTGTTTTGGTGTTGACCATCATTAGTCAACATTATACAAAAATAATAAATTTATTATTTTATTTAAATTACTGCTTTGTTCTTACTTTAAGTATCAGTGTTAGAGCATCCTAGTTTCACGAGTTTACCATGGAAAAAGAGAAGCTGTATCTTTTCAGTTAAAATAGAACTAAAACATGACAAAAAATAAATAAAACTGCTAGGAGGTAGATTTTTTTATTGCAGAGGAAACATAAAAGGCATCTTTTCCCCAAAAAACATTTTCTCCATGCTCGTAGCAGTTTTTTTAATTTTGTTTGTACACTGCATGCACCATGCAGTGTACACACATGGCTCTTTCCCAGTATCTGTAAGAGGAAAATGTAAGTCCTGCATGCATGTACAAGAATAAAATCACCAGTGGTTGTCCAATGATTGAAAAGGAGCATCATAGGACTATAGTCATAGAGGATATAGTGGCAGATGGGGTGGAGTGGTGTCTGGAGCCTGAACCTGTCATCTCTGGAGGTGGGCACTGTGTAAGTTGAGTGTACCATAATGTGCAAGTTCAATGTGTATCCTTGCACATTATGACAAGATCCCCACACACACACACACACACCTATCTGATTTCAATTCAGATTTAAGAGCAGGTTTTCATAATGTTTTCCTTACAAAACAATTCCACAATTTGAACACCCTCCACCCCCCCCCCCCCACTAAGCATAATCCAATCTAAAAGGGGACTGATGCTGAATTTCAGAGTGGTAGGTCTGTAGGGAACAGTGACAAATATGAAGTGTTGCATCCAGAGAAGCATTTTTATTTTCATATCTGCTGGGTTTCCAACTTTCTTATATTTTTTTAACCAAGAAGTTGGGCCTAATGTAAGGAAAATGGTGAATCTCCTTACTTAGAAAACAGAAAGCAATGAAAACCTGATGGGGTTATAATACTTAACCACTTCATTCAAAGCTAAAAAAAAGTAATGGCTATCTATTCATTGTATGTTTACATGCATCATTTGGCAGGTATGAAGTTCAAAAAATGAATAACACAAGAATACATTGTTAAATAGTCCACATAAAGAGACTACAGTCACTTTCGATCCTTCGTAAATATCAACCTGCATTCTATGGACTACACCTCACAAAAGACACCTTGAGCTATCTGGGGTATTCTTGGGTGGGACTCCACTCACACCTCCTATTCCCCGGGGGAACTGATACATAGGTATTTTGAGTTTGAGATATTTAATACTGCAGTAGACAGTAAATTTCAAACCTAAGGATTTGCTAAAAAGCATTAGTAAGTTGCCCATGTTGATTTAACCAAAAATAAACACAGAAATTTAAGGAAATAAAGTAATATTAGCTTTATACCACTTTATGGCTTGGGCAATTTTTTAAATTTTGCACATGCATGTTAAAATAAGCATTTTTTTGCTAGAAAATTACTTAGAACCCCCAAGCAATTATATATTTTCTGAAAGCAGAGGACCTGTACATTAAAATGGTAGAAGTTGCAATTTGTTTTTATATATTGCATGATATTTGCGCTGTATTTTTCAGTTTATCAAATGCATATTTTTAGCAAAAAATACACTAAAATTAAACTTTTGTACACACAAACACAGTGTAATACCCGAAAAGTTATAGTACCTAACGTTTTTTTATAGATGATCCTTTAAAAGCATTTACAGGTTATTAAATTTGAGTTAACCATGGATTATGGCCCTAGAATTATTGCTCTCACTGCAAAGTTCACTGCAACATCTCACACATGTGGCTCAGTCGCTGTTTTCAAATGTGTGTTGGTCCTTCGTGTGCATTTGCATTCACATTTTTTGATGGCATGGGCAGGTGACAGGTCCTCTTTATGGAGACAGGATTCATTATTATTGTTTCACTACAGTAAATAACTACTACTTGCTGTGTGTACAAGCTAATATTGAAATATTGTGAGGATCACATTTGTTCATTTTAAATGACCCACTATCAATTTTGTTTTGTATTTCACATATTGAAGGAAATTGTTCCTATTGTATTCCATGTCACAATAAGCAGCAGGTCTTTGTTGCGATCATATAGAAAAATATCCCTCCCTAATAATGTAATAAAGCTCAGAGAAGCTAACTTATATAAGCATTATGGATTTTTATACCAAATTTCAACAATAAGAAGATAAACTTACACATAAGAGGGTACAGAGGACAACTACTCCATTTATTTGGAGCCCAACTTTGTATAAAGCGGAGAACTGTTTATTACATAATGATTTCGATGTAATTTACTTATGGAAAAGTCTATGTATACTTTGGAAAATGCATGCTAGTGAATAAGGTGAAGTTCTGTCTACTTTTAATGCCCAATCATGTGCAAGTAAAAAAACTACTGTACTTTTGCTAGCACATGATTTGGTATTGCAATAAAGTACAGCTTAACCACCACTTTGGAAAGTGTATCCTAATAAGGTAAAGTTCTGTCTACTTTAAATACCCAATCATGTGCAAGTGAAAAAAAAAAAAAAAAACTTTTGCTACCATATGATTAGGTTTGCAAATTAAGCACATCTTAACCATAGTTACTGATATTTGCTTTACACAGTAAAGTTGAGTTAACAAATACTGTAGATATGCATTGTTTCTTAATTTTCTCCATCACTTAGATTTTTTTTTTATTTTTTATTTAACATCTGTATGGGAAGCATCTGCATTTTTGCATTTAGATTAATGATCTCTTTGAAAAATGCAATTGGTTTCTAAGCAGCTGTCAAACATAGTCCAAATATTTAGTTCCTGTGGGCACATAGCCCTTTTAGAGCAGGCTGTTGTAAACATAATTTGCATACATACAGGTAATTTGCATACACACAGGTATGTGGAAAAGATGATTATTTTTATACATTTTTCTGAGAAAGGGTGTACACAGCTGAAATGCAAATTAGGACTGATTGTGCCAACAGCATAGCTCATGGCCACTTATGGCAGCCAACTAGAAAATTATATGTACATTTCCGTCTCGTTCAAGATTTAGGTATACTTTATACATGCTAAGGAGGATAAAAACAAACAACAGTATATGCTGTGAAATAGTATTTTTTTTCTGAGAAGCGTTATTGTGAATTTGATGATGCAACATGATCATTTAATTTATTTTTCATCATTTAAATACCTCCTTTTATAGGGCAAACTAAGACAATCTATGCTGTGAACTTCAGTAGCATCATATAGCTATACTGTATAGGAGACGTAACTATCCCTAAATTAGTTTAGAGTAGGTGAAAAGTTTGTCAGGGTTTTTAAGAGTTCTACAAATTTAGCATGACTGATAGAATAAAAATACAATTAAACTAAATATAAAAATGGAATATACACATTCAGATTATTTGTAGAAAAAAATTGTCCATGAGCAGACTTTATGTGTAAAGGCACCTCAAAGTGCAATATAATAGATTGCTACAAATTGCCAGACATACTGTATGTCTCCCACTGGAAATGTTTTACCAAATTGTTTTTAATAACATCTTACTATTCCATTCCATTTTAGAGCCGGTTCACGCTGGGGCGACTTGTCAGGTGACCTGGTCGCCTGACAAGTCGCCGTGGGTCGCCTGCCATAGATTAGCACAGGACCCGTTCTAATAGAAGCGACACAATTTGCTCCGACTTAGAAAAAGGGTCCTGAGCTACTTTGGGGCGACCTGGAGCGACCTGCATTGACTTCAATGATATGAAGTCCGTGCATGCCGCTCCGAGGTAGCGGTGCGAGCTGCGCACCGCGACTTCACAGGTCGCCCCGGCAATTCGGGTCGCCTGTATGTGAACCGGCTCTTACTATTTCATACTTAATAAAAATATGTTGTGATTGGGTATTTGCCCAATAGCAAGTATGTAATGTCCATGGACTACTTTTATCCATTTGTTTCTTGTGATTACATCTAGCTATGTGTATTCAAGTTGTATTTATTTTTAAAAGTCAAATTTTTTAATTGGCCTAATGTTCCACCACTTTGACTTAGTTTATTTTCTTCCTAGGTTGGTACCCAACCTGTCACTTTATATAGAACTAATTTGGACATTTAAAAATTTTTTTTTGTAATTTGTAAAATAATTTTATTTTGCTTAACTCTCACTATTTTAAACAATCTATGGCATTTTATTGGTACCAAATATTGTAATTATCTTTGAAATTGAAGCTGAATGTCAAATGAAGAAGGAAATCTGAAAATATTGCAAAGATGCAGCTATGTTTCTCAAAAAATCTGTAATGGAAAATGATGAAAATATTTAAATGTATAAGGCTGTGTTTATTCATTGGATATGACAACTAAGGCTCCGTTCACATGTTAGCATATGGATCACGGACAGAACCGCCGCGGTTCCACCCGCGATCCGGAGATTATTGCAAATCGCGGGATGTCTGTGCATTGCCCGTTGATTTGCAATAGACCCCCAAACGCTGAGCGATGTTGCCGCGATTTCCGCCTGCCGAATCGCGGTAACATCGCGCAAAAAAAAATTGCGGGACGCATTACGACCAAAAAAGTACAAGAGCTTCTTTGGAGCGTATTGCGTCCTGCGATTTTTTTGCGCGATGTTACCGCGATTCGGCAGGTGGAAATCGCGGCAACATCGCTCAGCGTTTGGGGGTCTATTGCAAATCAACGGGCAACGCACAGGCGTCCCGCGATTTGCAATAATCTCCGGATCGCGGGTGGAACCGTGGCGGTTCTGCCCATGATCCATACGCTAACATGTGAACGGAGCCTAAGCAAAATCACTATGTGGTCAAGTAGGAATGTCATATATATATATATATATATATATATATATATATATATATATATATATATATTTTTTTTTTTTTAATTTTTTAAAATTCCTTTTTTTATTTACTCTGTGGGTATTTTATGTTTCCATAAATATATACACTGCTATTATTGATGCAAATCAATCACAAACAGAAGAATGCATATTCTTAAAAAATAATAAGTCATTGTCCTTTATTTTATTTTTATTCAGACGAAAGGCATAGTTTAGAATTCTGTACCCTGAAGTTTCAATGGGAATTCAGTTCTCTCAGGGGCTATTCCTCATTATGACATGCAGAGAATTGTCATTGTTATAAATGAGATTGACCTAGAGATAGCAGAAGCACAGATGTGATGGAGTTATTACTAGTGAAATTTAGGGTTAGCTGGATTTGTCTCCTTGAAGGTGAGAAAACATTTCTGAAGTATAAGATAGTTATTCACTATTTCTGAAGTCATAACTTTTTTTTCCACAAAAAATTATATATCTGTTTCTGTGGATTTTCTTTATCTGTGGTTTTCATTTCAATGTAGTGTAAATGGCTGCTGTCTTTAGTGTAACAGTTTTAATGTTTCCTCAACAATATCCCACCAATGCTTCAAATGTTGGCCAACTATATATATATATAAAAACAGTTTTCTTAAGTTTAGTCATAATGGGCTGCCTCATAGAAATACAGGGTAAGAGCTGCCCTCAGCATCACCTGGCAGATATGGAAAAAAAGAAATAATTTGTCTCAGGCTGATCAGATGGCTCAAATTCAAGGATAAAGAAAGATCCTACTTTTAACACAAATGTAATAGGAGAAATATGTGGATAACTGGTTATCAAAATTGCTTTGTGGTCCAATATTCAAATCTTACTTTGAATAATAGCTGTAAGGAGTTAGCAGGTCTTTTATATCACTTAACCACTTTAAGACCAGAAGATTTTACCCCCTTCCTGACCAGGCCATATTTTGCAAATCGACACTGCGTTACTTTAACAGACGATTGCACAGCCGTGCAACGCTGTACCCAAACAAAATGTACGTCCTTTTTTTCACAAATAGAGCTTTCTTTTGATGGTATTTGATCACCTGTGAGATTTTAAATTTTTGTGCTATAAACAAAAAAAGAGCGACAATTTTGAAAAAAAAAAACAATATTTTTCACATTCTGATACATAACATTCATAAAAAAAATCTAAAAATCAAAATTGTTTAACAGTTTAGACCAATTTGTTTTTCTGCTGCATGTTTTTGGTAAAAAATCGCAATAAGCGTATTTTGATTGGTTTGCGCAAAAGTTATCACGTTTACTAACTACGGGAAAGATTTATGTCATTTTTTATTTATTTATTTATTTTTTTACTAGTAATGGCGGTGATCTGTGATTTTTTGCGGCACTGCGACATTGCAGCAGGCAGATCGGACCCCTAACTGACATTTTTGACACTTTTGGGGGGACCAGTGACATTACTACAGTAATCAGTGCTAAAAATATGCACTGTTACTGTAATAATGACACTGGCAGGGAAGGGGTTAACACTGTTGGTGATCAAGGGGTTAAATGTACGCCTCATGCTTACTGACATGTGTGTGTGTGTGTCTATTGGCAACCGCCTGATCGGGGAATGGTGATCCATCCTGCCAATACCCTTCAGGAGGCTCTTCAGAGGATATGCCCGGAGGAAAGGCAAGGAGTTTGGTTGGTGCGACAGAATGTGGTGTTGAACACCCGCCAGATACAGTTTAATAGTACTGACAGATAACTTAAGTTGGAGGTGGCAAAAGGCAGCGAAGGCGACCATAGTCTGCACTGACTGGTCATCCAACCCGAATTCTACTAAAAACCTTCGGAAGATGGCCATGGCTCGGTCATAGGCCTTCCTGGTGTTGGATGACAGAGCCATACGGGCCAACTCCCGTCCATGCGCCATGATTCGGGCTAGTCCAGGAGCAGATCCTTGAACTCCGGGGTCCGCGTGGGGCATCTGTCGGCCGTCGGGTGGAGAGTGAAGAAAACCTGCAATTTGGAGCGGGAAAGAGCGTCAGCGGCTGAGTTGGAGTGACCCGGAATATGCTCACAGTATAGAAAAAACTGGTAAGTGGCAGCTACCAAGGTCAGCCTGCGGACCAGCCTCATGATAGTCAGGGATGAAGACCGGCCTTTGTTGATAATGTCACAGGCAGCCATGTTGTCACTGAAACATTTGACTGCCGTCCCTGACCAGCACCTACCCCAGGTGACAGCTGCTGCCACAATAGGGTATAATTCAAACAAAGCTGAGGTCTCCTGGAAAGCAGGTAAGGCTAGAGACTCAGCCGGCCAACTATCCCTGAACCATGAGTCCCCAAAGATGGCTGCGAACCCGGTATTAGCGGCCGCATCCGTCCAAAACACAGGGGACTGGGCAGAGATGGGCGGGATGAACATGGAGATACCGTTCCAGCTTTCCAGGAACTCAACCCACATGCCCAGGTCCGCCCTGGCAGGGGGATCCAAGTGGGAGATGACACCCTCCGGAAGACCTGGCAACAGCCGCAGCAACCGAGAGATGAAGGACCTGCCCTGGGGGATGATTCGCATGGCAAAGTTCAATGACCCGATCAAGGACTGCAACTCCTTCCTGGAAAAAGACCCTAGTTCCAAGAACCTGCCTACCACCCCACGAATACGTCCAAGTTTGTCCACAGGGAGGCTGGACTGCATAGAGACGGAATCCAGGGTAATCCCCAAGAAATCCAACCTGGTGACCGGACCGACCGTTTTGCCTGGTGACAGGGGAACCCCTAAAGTGGAAAATAAGGCCAAGGTACTTCTTAAACTGACCGGCGTGCAGTTGCTACTCTCGACCAACAGGAAATCATCAAGGTAGTGCAAAACCGAGGGGCACCTGGAGACATTCAGAAGGAGCCAGCAGAGCGTCTCTGCAAAGGTATCGAAAATCTTAGGGCTGCTTTTAGACCCAAAGGTCAGCCTGGAGGCGAAATGATATTTCTCCCTCCACTTAACACCGTGGATGTGCCATAAGGAGGGGTGAATAGGCAGCAGCTTGAAAGCGTTGGCAATATCCGTTTTACTGAGCCAGGCAGCCCTGCCAGCCCCTAAAATAGCCTGGATGGCATTGTCCACAGTGGCATAGTGGAGAGAGAACTCGGCTGAAGGAATAAGGGAATTAAGGCTGGGGTTGGTGGAAGAATGAGGAGCCGACATGTCGATGATTAAACGTTTTTTATTGGTGTATTTACTAGTGGCAATACCGATATAGTTGGTACGCCAAGAGGAGAAGGGGGGAGCCGGGAAGGGGCCTAACATGAACCCCTCCTGCACTTCCTTCTCAAGTAGTAGATCTACCGACTGCGGGTCCTCCCTGGCCGATAGTAAGTTGGGACATTCCAGTGTCCCAGTGGGAAGAGACACCAGCCCAGTGTGGAACCCACCCGAGAACCCCTGAACCAGATACTCCACCAGGTGAGGAGACGGATGAGCCTGCAGGTAAAACTCCAGCACCTCGACCTTGACACCGGTTAGTCATTGTTTAGGGTAAATCTTGGATGGACACATGGATTTCGTGTGAGCCCTGAAACAGATGGAGCAGACATGGAGCAGCCTGCAAGCACTGAAGCTGCACGCCCCCCCATTGAAATTGTTGCAAACCTGGGCTTTACCTAAGAACACGATGGGACGACCCAGCTTATCCCTAAGGCCACGCTGCTCAGACCTGCCAGCACCCCCCCTGTGACCCCGGCCGGGGAAGATACAGCCTCCATGGGGCAAAGGCTGGCAGAATGTGATGTGGAGGAGCATGTGGCACAGGAGGGAGGTGCCAAGCCTGCGAAGTGCCTGCAGAACAGCTCGGTATCCAAAAGACTCCAATCCACACGAACGTTGAATTGAGCCAAGGCTGCCGCCGCCTTGGCCGAGACTGACTTGTGGAAGTCGAAGAAGGTAAAACCCCCGTATTTGTGCCCTAAATCCACTATCTTATGCAGGTAAAGATCTAACTCTTCCCGCCGCTGCGGGTATACGGAACACAAAACGTCCCTGTAGATGCCGAAGGCCAGGACAAACTCGGGGATAGTGAGCTTCTTATTAAGCCTGGGGTCCCTGGCCTTCATGACTACGGACAAATCACCGTAATTGTAGACCTTACTTTCGACCATGTCCTGGGAGGCAAAGAGGAGAGCCACTAGGTTGACATCCTTCCCTTCCAAGATATCCTTGCGGAGAGCCGCGGGGACCAAGTGGGCCGGGGTGATAATAGGAGAAACCGTAGAAGAAGGCAAGATGGGAACTGGGGGCCTACCCTGATCACTAGCGGGAACTGGGGTCGGGACCGGCAAGGAAGGAGGGGGACCCCCTTGAGCCGGACTGGCGTCCTCCAGCTTAGTCAGCCTATCGCCGATGGACTGCAGGGAAGATAGAATGGAGTCCAGGGTCCCTTGTATAGCAGACGTACAGCCCTGAGAGCTGGTGCCCAGTCCCGGATCTTCTGGGTGTTCCATCAACAACCTGAATAGTTCCGCTTTCCTCGCTGTGGCCGGGAACGGGATACCCTTCTGGCGTAGGACCGCGGAGATCTTTGGAATAGTCCAAGACCCGTAGGAGCCCAGCGGAGATGGAACCCGACGACCCCTGGGGGTACCGGATCTGAAAGGGGTACCAATTCTGGCTGGCGTGGAGGGGGAGGAAGATCCTTCTTCCAGGATGGCACCTTGAGGCCCACTGTTGAAGGAAACAGAAAAAATAGAACACCCAAGTCCGATTAACGACCGTAACGAATATGGAGAACAACTGGCTGGCTAGCTAATGCCCAGAGGCGAAGAACTTAACTACCCCATGACAGGTGAGGCCCTGCTAGAAGCCAAGCGGCCGGTGAGAGGCTCTACCTATGATTTGGGCGAGAGGCGTGAGCCACTGACGTGGTGGCGGGAAGTTGGCCTCTCGGTGACAGTAAAAGAATCAAACGTGTGGCCGTGACAGGTGAGGCCCTAACTATACCCCCATGAACGGGGGGAGCGAGGCGCTAGCTTTGATTTGGCCCGAGGGGCGAGATAATCTGCGACGAGATTGGGAGGTTGGCCTCGCGGGACCGGCTAAGAAGGGGGGGGGGGGTCTAAGGCCAGCACCTGAAACCCTAACAGCCAGTTGACTTGCCCTACAAGGGAGGGGGGGGGGCAATACATGACAGAACAATACAGCTGGAGTGTCACAGAAAATGACAGTGTAGACAAGAAGGACAGACGACATGAAATGTGGTAAGTGCGTGGAGGTGATGAAGCCGTGACGGAGCACGGGAACCAAGCAACCGCAGGTGAAGCACATAAGGAGTGTATGGGCCTGAAGAAACCTGGAAGGGGCTAACCACCGGGCAACCAGACAAAGATGACTAAGTGTAGTGGGGGCAAACGACAGAACGGCCTACCAGTGTCTATGGGCGACGCCAGAGTAGCGTCTGTGAAGACTAAAATAAGCGGAGCCGTGAGGTACACAAGGAACCTGAACCTGAAGTAGTACCTGATGCCGGTATTGAAGGACATGGTGAGAACCTGAAGAAAAAAGGCAAATGGTCAAAATAGGGGGGGGTCACCCATGACCCCCCACTGGAGAACATCATATGGAACCAGAAACAGAACACGCACACCCTGCAAGCAATGAGACCCCCCCCCCCACCAACCCTCACGTACCAACCCCCCCCCTCCCTCTGGCAAGACAGGGCCACCCCCCCCAAAGCAATACAGCCGTGACAACCAGGAACAAAGCAGGGCAACGTGAGATGGGGGAGAGCTTAACGGAGGCTGAAAAGAGTAGAGACACATAAATGTGAGGTAGCCGTGGCCTAGCAGAGAGGCAGGCAGTGTGTGCATGAGTCTGTGTAAGGAGGTAGCCGTGGCCTTACAAGGAAGGCAGGCAGTGTGTGCAGGATCGTGTGTGATGACAAATAGCCGTGGCCTACAGAGAGGCAGCCAGTGTGTGCAGGAAGATGCCACCCCCCCTCCCCCCCATACCCTGCAGTACCTGACCCCTGCTGAACAGCGGGGAGAAACAGCGGAGTAGCCGACAGAAGCAGCAGAGCAGACGGCGGCCAAGGCAGGGAAGCCGGACAGGATAGCAGCGGTGGGTGAGCCAGGCACTGTTGGAGGCTGCGCTGTGGTAGAGGAGCTCGGCGAGCAGCGCTTCCTGATGCACGACCCGACCGGACGTCGGGTCCACGAGGAAGACAGCGGGATCCGACGTCAGGTGACCACTGGGAACACCTGACCAGTGACGATCCGAGGCAGCAGCAGGCCGGTCTAGGGGAGGGGCGGCGCTATAAAGCCCGCTAGCTCCTCCCACAAATACCGGCCTGCGGCCGCACACATGTCATTATTTATTTATTTATTTATTTTTTTACTAGTAATGGCGGTGATCTGCGATTTTTTGCGGCACTGCGACATTGCAGCAGACAGATCGGACCCCTAACTGACATTTTTGACACTTTTGGGGGGACCAGTGACATTACTACAGTAATCAGTGCTAAAAATATGCACTGTTACTGTAATAATGACACTGGCAGGGAAGGGGTTAACACTGTTGGTGATCAAGGGGTTAAATGTACGCCTCATGCTTACTGACATGTGTGTGTGTGTGGGGTTCTGTGACACAGACAGAAATCGCAGGTTCAACTATGCAGAATCCTGTGATCTCTCCCTGTCTGTCACAGAGAAGATGCGTCTGCTTTGTTTACACAAGCAGGCAGATCTTCTCACACTTTACCCAACGATCGTTGGAAGAGAGGCGGCAATCGCCGTCTCTCCTCGTCCGGCCCATCTCCCGCCGCCGAGATCGCTAGGAGTCCAGCGACGTAGGTCTACGTCGCTGGACCCAGTGGAGCTGACCTGCCGCAGTAGTATCACTGTGAGCGGTTGGCAAGTGGTTAAACTTTAAATATTGAAGAACGTATTATATGATTAAATAATTGACAGGTTTTGTTGAGAAAGAAAGAAAGAAAGAAAGAAAGAAAGAAAGAAAGAAAGAAAGAAAGAAAGAAAGAAAGAAAGAAAGAAAGAAAGAAAGAAAGAAAGAAAGAAAGAATATTATCAATATGTGTTCATATTTTAAAAATCTTGTTTCTGTATATGTTTTTTTCTGATATACAATTGAATGATTGAAACGAGCATAGCTCTATTTTATTTACTAAGCTTTAAGAACATTCACTTTTCAAAGTGAACCATCTCTCCTACTTTAATAGATAAAACCTATTATCTCAACACTTATTAAGAGAGAAACAGAGTAATTGCACTTAGTCACTAAAAATGGATCTAGTGGTTATTCTGCAAATATAATACAATAACACAACAATGGAAGTGCAAGATTAAAAAAAAAAGTGATAGTCGTATAAAAATTTACTTTAAGGTAAATACTGCAATAATAACTTAAAATGTGTGCAAAAAAAAAAAAAAATACAGTACAATAAAGTGCAATAATGTGAACACGCTCTTCAGGAGTAAATGGGTGTTGCTGCATGTCTTGTCAAATGAGTTTACATATTGTACTCTGGAAAAAACATTCATTGTGTACATCTTTTCAACCATTTGCCTACCGGGGCAATTTCTATGGACAACTTCATAGTGTAGTTTGCTTAAATAATCATATACCAAACACACACACATCTACTCACACAGCAAACAAGACAAAAACTTCTTAGCCCTCAATATTAAAGAAAGGTAGAAGGGTCACTAGAAATTTCTGTCCAGCCGCTAAGCAAGTAAAAAGAATGCTCTTCACATAAAATATGCAAGGCATCCCCCTCCTCATGCGCTCAAGCCCAACATAAAAATAAAAAAAGACTCATAGGGGGAAATTTACTAAAATTGGTGCACACAGAATCTGGTGCATGGTAACCAAACAGCAGTTTTGGATAATATGACATACTACACTATGGGGTTGATTTACTAAAATTGGAGAGTGAAAAATCTGGTGCAGCTCTGCATAGAAACCTATCAGCTTCAAGGCTTTTTTGTCAAAGCTAAATTGAATAAACTGAAGTTAGAAGCTTGAGGTTATATCATTTAATATTTAATAATCTAGGTTCAACATTCTTTGGTATTACACTTTATGACACTTTCCTACTAAGGCCCCTAATATTAAGAACACCTAGATTAATGTATTCTATTAACTCAAATTATATTCTCCATTGTTAGGTGTGACAATAAATATTTAATTATTACAATTATGGCTTAAATAGTGTACATTGTTAGGGTCTGATTATTAATACATAGCTATACCCATGTACAGTATTACCAAATCTTTCCACTAGATGGCTATACGTGTTTGATTTTCATATGGTATTATCATTTAACCGCTTGCCGACTGCGCACAGTATATTTACTGCGGCAGTCGGCCCCGGCCAGGCAGAGTGACGTAGGTCTACGTCGCTCGCCTGTCACTCCTTCCAGAGCCAATAGCGGGCGGGCGCGCGCCCGCCGAGGCGCGCGCCCGCCTCGGCTCGTTCACGGAGGAGTGCGGGAGTGTGACTGGCGGACCCGATGTCCGCCGGTCACACTACGATCGCCGCTACAGCGGGAGAAAGACAGAGCGGCTTGTGTAAACAAGCCACCTGTCAGTTCTCCCTGTGTAAAAGTGAAGATCAAACAGTTCTACTATGTAGAACTGTTGATCTTTGTTTTTACACTAGTAGACCTGTCCCTACACAGTTAGAATCACGCCCCTAGGACACACTTAACCCCTCCCTGTCCAATACTGTTAACCCCTTCCCTGCCAGTGTCATTTTTGCAGTAACAGTGCATATATATAGCACTGATTACTGCAGTAATGTCACTGGTACCCCCAAAAGTGTCAAAAATGTCAGTCAAGGGTCCGATCTGTCCGCCGCAATGTCGCAGTACCGCAAAAAAAATCGCAGATCGCCGCCATTACTCGTTAAAAAAAAAAACACCAAAAATGACAAAAATCTTTCCCTTTGTTAGTAAACGCGATAACTTTTGCGCAAACCAATCAAAATACGCTTTTTGCGATTTTTTTTTTACCAAACATAGGTAGCGTAAAACAAATTGGCCGAAAATTTTAAAAAATTTTGATTTTTACATTTTTTTTTGGGGGAATTTCATATAAAAAAAAGTGAAAAATATTGTTGTTTTTGCAAAAATTACGCTCTTTTTTTGTTTATAGCGCGTGATCAAAAAATCGCACAGGTGATCAAATACCACCAAAAGAAAGCTCTGTTTGTGGGAAAAAAAGGACGTGAAATTCGTTTAGGTACAGCGTCGCACGACCGCGCGATTGTCCGTTAAAGTCACGCAGTAAAAAATCGCAAAATAACCCCTGGTCTTTTAGCAGGAAAATCCTCCGGTGGTAAAGTGGTTAATTTCCTGCAGTTTTTTTATTTTTTTATTTTTATTATTTTATTAAAACTATTAATTAAATGTTTTTAATAATAAAATGTATTTGTTTAATTATATAATGCTAAGTGTGCAATGCATTAGAATAAGACAAACAGGTAGTGCCTCTCAAATTGAAATTCATTAGTTTAAGTATAACCGGACATTCATTTATGTGGTACGAACATATCACCAATCTACTGGCTATTATCCACCAATTACAATTAACCTTAGGATATTTAGGAACAAGTAGGATGGCCGACGACCATCTTCCTGATGACGCCTTATCGCGAAATTCATTGAGGTTGGTTCTGTGATCACTTCCGGTTTGTCATTTCCACCCGCTGTTGGAACGCATTATGGAACGCACGCTGATACAGAGCGGTGTTTACACACTACTCTGCTCTCTGCTATTTGGATGTGCCGTTTGGCACAATAAAATGTGAGTGTACTATCCATTATTGTGTATAATAAATCTTTTAAAAACGTTATTGCGCAATCCTATACTTTTATTTTCTTGGGAAACGGCAACAATATCCTGATTGAGGGAATAAGTGCATAGCAATCCATTGCGAACACAGGGAGACTATCTTTCTACTATATATCCAAGGAGCCTACTACACAATTTAGAGCAAACTGGGTCCTGGAGGCCCCCGCATTAATGGGTGAAGGAACATTTTGAACGCAAGTACTTTTTCTCAATTAACCAGTTGCCGAACGCCTCCTGTGTATTTACTGCGGCAGTCTGGCTCATACAGGCAAAGTGACTTAGATCTACGTCGCTCGCCTGAGAGATGCTAGGGGGCCCCAATCATCAGTGGGGAAGCAGATGCGGTTGTCAGGCGTTTCTGATTGCCACCTGACATCCACAATCGCTCCAGACTGCAAGAGAAGGACGATCGGCTGTTGTAAACACAGCCGATCGTATGTCCTTCTCCCTGAAATGATCACAGAGCTCATGTGATCCTTCTATATAGGATCACATGTCTCTGTGGTCATTTCAGAAGCCACACCCCCCCCCCCCACAGTTAGAATCACTCCCCTAGGATCACATTTAACCCCTTGATCACCTATACTGTTAACCCCTTCTCTGCCAGTGTCATTATTACAGTAACAGTGCATATTTTTAGCACTGATTACTGTAGTAATGTCACTGGTACCCCCAAAAGTGTCAACAATGTCAGTTAGGGGTCCGATCTGTCTGCCGCAATGTCGCAGTCCAGCAAAAAATTGCAGATCGCCGCCATTACTAGTAAAAAAAAAAATAACCATTAAAAATGACATAAATCTTTCCCGTAGTTAGTAGACGTGATAATTTTTTTTGAGAATTTCATATAGCAGAATGTGAAAAATATTGTTTTTTTTTTTTCAAAATTGTCGCTCTTTTTTTGTTTATAGCGTAAAAAATAAAAATCGCATAGGTGATCAAATACCACAAAAAGAAAGCTCTATTTGTGGGGAAAAAGGATGTCAATTTTATTTGGGTACAGCATCGCACGACCGCGCAATTGTCCATTAAATAAACGCAGTGCCGAATCGCAAAATATGGCCTGGTCATTACGGGGGCAAATCCTTCAGGTCTTAAAGTAGTTAAGAAGATTTGCTTAGCACGTTATGTCTCTTTTTGTGGTGGAGTTTTCTGCACGGAAATAATACTGTTGCACTTTATGAATTTATGGACTGGATGTATTTTTATATGTCATTTTTTATATATGTTTCTTAATTCGATGAAATTTTTTGCACTATATGAAATATTGGTATTTATTATTTATAATATTTATTTATTATCACCAATTATTTATTTAGCACTTAGCACTTTTGGGTTTGGCGCCTCGTATTGTCACTTTCATTTGTTTTCTTTTTGGTTATCCAAAATTGATGGCAGCTGCATCTTTATATTTTATTTTACATTTATGTTCCACACATCACAGGGAGGCGCCATTTTTTAGTTTTTTACATTGAAGTTAGAAGCTGATTGGCTACCATGCACAGCTGCACCAGATTTTGCACTCTCCAGTTTTAGAAAATCAACCCTTATGAGTCCTCTTTTGTTTTGATGTCTGATGCCTTCTACCTGCCTTTAATTATTGACGAGTTTTTGTCTAGTTGTTTGCTGTGTGTGTGTAGATGTTCTATGATTATGTGAATTTACTACACATTTGAATTGTTTATATTTTAATTCCAGTATACATTGGGGGGGATAGCATATGAAGAATAGGATTACATTTTGATGGTAAGTCCATGATTGGTGGAAGATGGTGGAGACCTTAAAAGTTCTGCCAGATATTCTGTGAAAAGTCCTGTATGACTCACTAAAAAAAAAAAAAAAGAGGGTCAAAATCATTCAGTAAGCCTTTCATTCTCCATAAGCGACATTTTAAAAGCCTTTTCAACTTATCTGTTTAGCACTAACCATGAATTTTTTTCACAGGTATATCGCACATATGTTTAGTAATTTATGTTTACTTGTGTGTACAATTGCTTGCCCTGCACTGTGCATTTGAATTGGGCTTTGTACTAGGCTGACGACGAGGTGTTTTCATTTTTTTTTAATATTTTAACTTATTTAATTTAATTTATTTTTTACACTTTTTCATTGAGCTAAATCAAGCCCCCTATATGATAACATTGGACAAGTGACAGTTACTTTTATGGTGACATCAGGTGTCTTCCATATTAGACCCTCAATGTCTCCCCTGCCCTCCACTGAAGCTAATCAAGTACAAATTGTGCTTAATTAACTGTTCTCCTAGCTACAAATGCCAAGGAATGACAACTGTGAACCTGAAAGTGGCATACTACATGTCACTTCCATTTTTATTAGTCTCAGGGGATATAGAGGAATGGATATTCCCTACTCACCTCCTACTCTAACTATTGGTGCAGTATTACATTGTCCTGTGCTCCTGAGAAAACAGGAGAACCTGCGAATCATGATGGCCACCGCTAATGTGAGGAGGGGGGGGGGTGTTGTGGGGGCACATTTCAGAAACCTATAAAGTGATCAGGTTGCTCTAGAGCTGCCCAAATCACTTTTTATCTAAAAACACTTCACATGCTGTTACCAAACTCTGGCTGCAGCAGCTGTAATTTTGTTATAACCTCTTGTTTACCATGCCATTTATAAATGTATCTTGTTTAACAAGGATTATAGTTATTGAACCCTTACAATACACTTCCCTTATTTCCTCTCTTTAGGCCTTTACAAAAGTGTTTTGTTGTGCACTGCCAGAAATACAGTGAGCTTGGAAATTAATGTGCCCTTTGCAGTACCATATCAAGCAGTGTTATCAGCCCTGCCCATTTCACTTCTATGATATTTAGAACACCTTCCCTTTATGGTATGGAGATGAAGAATCCAAATCTGTAGTAATCAACCATGAAAATACAGGAAAACCCTGAAAAAGAAGAATATAAATGCAGCCACCACATCTAAGGGCTGTTAAACTGCAATATTTGCATTTTTATTTTGGGCTTGGATACACTTTAAGAGCAATTGTTTTCTATGTGCCCTGTTCATACCATATGTTTGTGGTGGTGTGCAGAAAAACAGATCTCAATAGACATGTGCGAACAACCCCTATAGTAGCCCAAATTTTTGTTATAGTTTTAGATAGTGTGGGGAAGGGTTTAAACTCTGATGGTTTTTTTTAGTGATGAGCCGAACACCCCCTGTTTCGGTTCGCACCAGAACATTGCGAACGGAGGAAAGGTTTGTTGGAATAATCAAACTCCATTGAAGTCTATGGGACTCGAACGTTAAAAATCTGAATTCCTCAATTTAAAGGCTTAAATGCAAGTTATTTCCCAAAAAAAGTGTATGGGGGTCCAGGTACTGACCTAAGGGACATACACCAAACCAAAAATATTTTTTAAAAACAATCGTTTTTAAAGGACCAGTGATTTAATGATACTTAAAGTGAAACAATAAAAATGAAAAATTCCTTTAAATATCATGCCTGGGGGGGTCCCTTTAACCGCCTTAGCGGTAATCCCGAGCGTGACTCGGGGTTGATTTTTCATTGCAGGAGCGGTAACCCCGAGTCACGCTCGGGGTGGATTGCAGAGAGCGCAGCGGTGTTCTCTTACCTTATCCTGACGATCCAGCGATGATCTCTCATTGCTGAGATCGCCAGCCGAGAGTCCCGCCGCTCCTCCGTCCCTCCGTCGGTACGATCACTTCCTAGTTCCGTTCCCTGCAGCAGCAATGCTGCATGGGAGCGGAACTAGGGAGGGAAATTCAAAAAAAAAAAAAAAACGTTACACAAAACACACTTTATATTACATTATATATATATATATATATATATATATATATATATACATATATATATATATATATATATATATATATATATGCATATATATATATGCATATGCATATATATATATGCATATGCATATGCATATATATATATATATATGCATATGCATATATATATATATATATATATATATATATATATATATATATGCATGCATATATATATATATATATATATATATATATATATATATATGCATATGCATATATATATATATATATATATAATATGCACACACACACACACACATATATATATATATAAAATTATATTATTGATTCAATTATAATTCATGCGTTATATATTATATATATATGTGTGTGTGTATATATATATATATATATATATATATATGTATATATATATATATATATATACACACACACACACATATCTATATATAATATATAATGCATGAATTATAATCTAATCAATAATATAATTTTATTATATATATTATATATTAAATAATAAAATAATATTATTGATTCGATTATAATTCATGCGTTTGTGTTTCAAATTTATCACATCTGGGATGTCTACTACAGTCTTGTTTTGGTCAGGTTTAAGTCAGTAATTACTAAGAATTGTAGGCCTATAATACATAACGCCAAATTTCCATGAAAAGAATTGTACCGCTTTTGGTATGTAATTCCAGACATAATCATACCGCCAGGGAGGTTAATGTGCCTGCAAAGTAGCGTATATGTACTATGTATGTAGCCTGCTGCAGCAATACTGACATTTTTATAGAAAAAAATGTAATTTAAACTTGCTCGCCACTGTAATATATTGTTGATACAGATAAAAAAAAAGAAAAAAATGGCGTAGGGTCCCCCCTAGTCTCTTCGGGCCTGGTATGGATTTGGATCTGGTACACCAAAATTATTTAAAATAAAAATGCGCAGGGCGCAGGAACGAGGCCTGATATTAAAAATTCCATACAAATTTGAAATTGCATGTACTTGTCATACAGGTGCAGAAAAATTCGGTTTTGGGTGTTGGTGGTGCGTGAACACTGCAACCCCTCTCAGTTACTCTTGCTGGGCGCAGGAATGGGCCCTGCTGTTAAAAATCACATACAAATTTGAAATGGCATATACTTGTCTTACAGGTGCAGAAAAATCTACCCTTAGTTGTTGGTGGTGCCTGGACACCGCAACTCCTCGCAGTTACTCTTGCTGGGCACAGGAATGGGCTCTACTGGGAAAAATTCCATACAAATTTGAAATCGCATGTACTTGTCATACAGGTGCAGAAAAATTTGGCTTTGGGTTTTGGTGGTGCCTGAACACTGCAACCCCTCGCAGTTACTCTTGCTGGGCGCAGGAATGGGCCCTGCTGTTAAAAATTCCATACAAATTTGAAATTGCATGTACTTGTCATACAGGTGCAGAAAAATTGGGCCTTGGACGTTGGTGGTGCCTGAACACCGCAACCCTTCACAGTTACTGTTGCTGGGCACAGGAACAGGCCCGGCTGGTAAAAATTCCATACAAATTTGAAATTGCATGCACTTATCATACAGGTGCAGAAAAATTGGGCCTTGGATGTTGGTGGTGCCTGAACACCGCAACCCCTCACAGTTACTCTTGCTGGGTGCAGGAACGGGCCCTGCTGGTAAAAATCCCATAGAAATGTGAAATCGCATGTATTTGTCATACAGGTGCAGAAAAATTGAGCCTTGGTTGTTGGTGGTGCCTGAACACCGCAATCCCTCACAGTTACTTTTGCTGGGTACAGGAACGAGCCCTGCTGTAAAAAAATTAGATACAAAATTGAAATTGCATGCACCGGTCAAACAAGTGCAGAAAAATTAGGCCTTGGGTGTTGGTGGTGCCCTAAACCAAACACATTGTCAGAAACTAGCATTATGAAGATTGAGGAATAGGATAGGCAGCATATGCAATCTTCAAGGGATGGCAAACCCCTAGCAAATTCAATCAGTTACATCAGCATCAGGTGATTGGATATATATAAATAAATAATATAAACCAAATATAGAATATACAGTGTATCAACTGATATACACACTAGTGAATTGATAGCCAACTAGCAAAAAAAGGGATAATCAAAGGTTGATAAACCATAAATTAATAGTGTCCCAAAGAATATAAATAAAAAAAAAAGTTGTGCAACAAAGGCGTATAGATATACTAAACCAGGACCATTAGTGTAGTGCATCTCCCACCGAAAACGATCAATGCCCGTGAGCCATAAAAGCATCCATCCAAAGATTATATAAAACATATGAAGGGCTTCATAGTGTAGTATGTTTAAAAAACTTTAATAGATTCAATATAAAAAAAAGCACTCACATTCAATGCAGTAATATATGCTCGTGATACAAGAAAAGCCGGCCGGCTAACACTATCCCCTGTCCTTCCGGGTCTGCGTGATGACGTCAACACGCCAGTCCCTACGCGTTTCGTCGCAGGTGACGTCTTCATGGTTTAGTGTATTTACATCCCTGTACCGTTAACCATCAACTGGAGTGCTTTAATTGGCCCGCTGATTACCTTTATCTGGTAAGCTCACAAGTTTGGGGGTTTTTCAGATGCACCGTGGAGGAATTCCTACTTGTTGCTGCGGTGGAGGATTTTATATCTACACGCCTTTTTTGCAAAATTTTTATTTTTTATTTATATTCTTTGGGACACTATTAATTTATG
>NC_138769.1:491526143-491554828 GCF_965119305.1 Pelophylax lessonae | reverse complement strand
GGATGCACGAAATTGTCCAAAATGTCTTGGTATGCTGATGCCTTAAGAGTTCCCTTCACCGGAACTAAGTCCAACCCTGAAAAACAACTCCACACCATAATCTCCTCCACCAACTAAATGATTTTGAAGCAAGGTCCATGAAGACATGGATATGCAAGTCTGGGGTGCAGGAACTTTACTGGCCTGCACCTCAACCTGATAAAACACCATTGGGATGAATTAGAGAGTGAGACTGCCTAACCTCAAAAATGCGTTTCTGGAAGAATGGTCAAACATTCCCATAGACACACTCCTAAACCTTGTGGACAGCCTTCCCAGAAGAGTTAAAGCTGTTATAGCTGTTATAGCTGCAATGAGTGGGCCAAGGGTGGGCCAAGGATGAGTTCATGTGTGTGTAAAGGCAGTTGCTCCAATAATTTTGGTAATACAGTGTTTTTGGAGTGCCTGGGGTCAGTGGATCTTATACAGTACCACATGTGGATTATCTGAATTATGATCCGAGGATTAACATCAGTTATTATCCCAAATTATTTGAGGCTTGATAATGGTTGGTGAGCATGCATTTTATACACACTGTAGTGGAACACTAGTTGAAGGAGATGAAAGCACTTCACATCTTTAGGCATGGTGGCTAGATAACTTTGAAAAGTACTATTAGGTTTTATAGATATTTATGCACATATATTTGAATTGTGAAAATATTTATGGATTTATTTTGGAATATGTTATATTAAGTATCACTTATATGAGGTATTCGGGTTGTTTAGTAGCGCTTTACTTTCTTTAATGTTTTGATTTTAAGGTGGGTTTATCCATTTAAAGGGGCAGCTACACATATAAACACCTTTTTTTTATGTTGTTGGCACCATATTTATCACATTGTTTAATTTACTGTATTCATTAAAAAACGTCATTAAATGTACTATTTTGAATGCAAACAGTGTATGTGAACTTGACATGGCATTAGCCAATTGTCTCCTATTTACAGCAGAATTTGGTTAGGGAGAGGGAGAAGCAGCACAAAGAGCCAGTAAGTTGTGCTGCAATATTCATTTGCTAACAGGAAAATGCTGATAGGAGAATAAAGCAGAGTAAAGAGAGATAACCTTATTAGACTGCCCTGTACATTTTACTTAACCGGTTGCCGACCGCCGCACGACTATATACTGCGGCGGTCAGCCCCGGCCAGGCAGAGTGACGTATCGGTACGTCACTCGCCTGTCACTGACTTGCGAGCCTATCGCGGGCGGGCGCAGCGCCCGCCGAGGCGCGCGCTTCCCGCCGCGGCTCGTTCACAGGCAAGTCAGTGCGTGTGACCGGCGGACTCGATGTCCGCCAGTCACACTGCGATCGCTCCTGTGAAGGGAGAAAGACAGAGCAGCTTGTGTAAACAAGCTGCCTGTCAGTTCTCCCTGTGTAAAAGTAAAGATCTGACCGTTCTACTATGTAGAACGGTTGATCTTTGCTTTTACACCAATAGGAATGTCCCTACACAGTAGAAAGCACGCCCCTAGGACACACTTAACCCCTCCCTGTCCAATAAAGTTAACCCCTTCCCTGCCAGTGTCATTTTTGCAGTAACAGTGCATATGTATAGCACTGATTACTGCAGTAATGTCACTGGTAACCCCAAAAAGTGTCAAAAATGTCAGTCAAGGGTCCGATCTGTCCGCCGCAATGTCGCAGTACCGAAAAAAAATCGCAGATCGCCGCCATTACGCGTTAAAAAAAAAAACACCAAAAATGACAAAAATCTTTCTCTTTGTTAGTAAACGCGATAACTTTTGCGCAAACCAATCAAAATACGCTTTTTGCGATTTTTTTTACCAAACATAGGTAGCATAAAACAAATTGGCCGAAAAATGTTAAAAAATTTTGATTTTTACTTTTTTTTTTGGGGAATTTCATATAAAAAAATGTGAAAAATATTGTTATTTTTGCAAAATTTACGCTCTTTTTTTGTTTATAGCGCGTGATCAAAAAATCGCACAGGTGATCAAATACCACCAAAAGAAAGCTCTGTTTGTGGGAAAAAAAAGGACGTCAAATTCGTTTAGGTACAGCGTCGCACGACCGCGCAATTGTCCGTTAAAGTCACGCAGTAAAAAATCGCAAAAAGACCCCTGGTCCTTTAGCAGCCAAATCCTCCGGGGGCTTATTAAAGTGTTTGTTACCCCCAAAACTGCATATTCCTGATATGTGCCTGCTGTACCATGAACTGGTATCCTGTTCTCTTTGTATTGCTTTCTTTATGTAAAAGTCCTGGTGTTTCTGCCAGTCCCTCTACTTTCCTATTAAAAACTGACCACATTAAGCAGGAGAGCACACCACGGTCAATTCTCTAGCTATGCTGGGAACTCAGTATGCTCTCCACCAATGATCAGACTTGTCCTAACATGCCCCCGCTGCACAGCTATTCACTGGGAAGCTCAGTGTGCTTCTGCTTCTCCTCCCCCTGCTCTTATGCAGCAGAGAGCAGAAGGAACATGATCCCTTTTTTTAAAAAATGGAAAAAAGGTATTTATAATGTTTTTTTTTTTTTTATATATATCTATACAAAAATGTTTTGCATTTCATTTCTATTTTACAATCACTTTAACTACAGCAGAGGATAATAAGGTCTTCTACAGTTAGGCAAGGCTATGTGTTCCAAAGCTGGGTAAATTGTGGGATTGCGTGGACAGAAATATACATACTTTGGCAGGTAAAGCATCTCTATTATAGTCCTTCATCATTTTAAAGTTTGCCTGGAGTTAGATAAGAATGTACACTTTAAGTTGTCAAACTTTCTGTACCGATATTATTTGGGGTTTGTAAATAGACATGTTGCTTAGGGGAAATGGTTAATTGTCTAGTTTAGAAATAGCTAATCTGGAAATACTAAATTAAGTTGACAGGATGGTATTTCCAATTTCTTTTTAATCAACACATTGGATCTGTTGAGTTCCTACAGGAAGAATTCTATTAAATATTAATTACCAGGAGTGACTGTGGTTTGTTGTCGTGTTTATAATCCCAGACAGCTTGTAGCATTGCAGCACTGATAACAACAAAGCCTCTGAGGAATAGCCACTTCTATATACTTACATGGATCTATTTCACCTCTATACACATTTTATTTGCAAAATAAATGAGTAAAATTAGACATTAATCAAATACATGCAGTTGAGTTTTCCCTTTGCTAAGTGTTTAAATGAGAAATGTTGATATCAGTGTTTGGCAGATGTTGGCAAATGTCAAGTACATTTAACAAAAATAACTATAAATTTTGTGTTAGGTTGTTGTTGATTATGAATTGTGACTGCATATCATCAATTACAGTAGCTCCATATTGTAGAAGTACCAGGACCATTTTTTAGTACAACACTTACAACAAATTATATCATCTTTTTAGTTGTGTTTCTATATACAGTGCCTTGCGAAAGTATTCAGCCCCCCTGAACTTTGCGAACTTTTGCCACATTTCAGGCTTCAAACATAAAGATATAAAACTGTAATTTTTTTTGAAGAATCAACAACAAGTGGGACACAATCATGAAGTGGAACTAAATTTATTGGATATTTCAAACTTTGTTAACAAATAAAAAACTGAAAAATTGGGCGTGCAAAATTATTCAGCCCCTTTACTTTCAGTGCAGCAAACTCTCTCCAGAAGTTCAGTGAGGAACACACCAGGCAGGTCTGAGATACTGTTGTGGAGAAGTTTAAAGCTGGATTTGGATACAAAAAGATTTCCCAAGCTTTAAACATCCCAAGGAGCACTGTGCAAGCGATAATATTGAAATGGAAGGAGTATCAGACTACTGCAAATCTACGAAGACCTGGCCGTCCCTCTAAACTTTCAGCTCATACAAGGAGAAGACTGAGATGCAGCCAAGAGGCCCATGATCACTCTGGATGAACAGCAGAGATCTACAGCTGAGGTGGGAGACTCTGTCCATAGGACAACAATCAGTCGTATACTGCACATATCTGGCCTTTATGGAAGAGTGGCAAGAAGAAAGCCATTTCTTAAAGATATCCATAAAAAGTGTTGTTTAAAGTTTGCCACAAGCCACCTGGGAGACACACCAAACATGTGGAAGAAGGTGCTCTGGTCAGATGAAACCAAAATCAAACTTTTTGGCAACAATGCAAAACGTTATGTTTGGCGTAAAAGCAACACAGCTCATCACCCTGAACATACCATCCCCACTGTCAAACATGGTGGTGGCAGCATCCTGGTTTGGGCCTGCTTTTCTTCAGCAGGGACAGGGAAGATGATTAAAATTGGTGGGAAGATGGATGGAGCCAAATACAGGACCATTCTGGAAGAAAACCTGATGGAGCCTGCAAAAGACCTGAGACTGGGACGGAGATTTGTCTTCCAACAAGACAATGATCCAAAACATAAAGCAACATCTACAATGGAATGGTTCACAAATAAACATATCCAGGTGTTAGAATGGCCAAGTCAAAGTCCAGACCTGAATCCAATCGAGAATCTGTGGAAAGAACTGAAAACTGCTGTTCACAAACGCTCTCCATCCAACCTCACTGAGCTCGAGCTGTTTTGCAAGGAGGAATGGGCAAAAATTTCAGTCTCTCAATGTGCAAAACTGATAGAGACATACCCCAGGCGACTTACAGCTGTAATCGCAGCAAAAGGTGGCGCTACAAAGTATTAACTTAAGGGGGCTGAATAATTTTGCACGCCCAATTTTTCAGTTTTTTATTTGTTAAAAAAGTTTGAAATATCCAATAAATTTCGTTCCACTTCATGATTGTGTCCCACTTGTTGATTCTTCACAAAAAATTACAGTTTTATATCTTTATGTTTGAAGCCTGAAATGTGGCAAAAGGTCGAAAAGTTCAAGGGGGGCGAATACTTTCGCAAGGCACTGCATTTATGTAGAAGAGATAAGCATTATGTAAAAAAGTATTATCAATTTTTATTTTTCTAAGGTTTTAGTTATTTAAGTTATTTTTCTATTTATGATTTCTAAGTGTATATGTATGTAGGGCAGCCCTATATGCTTATTGCATACTCAGCAAGTCTTTCTGGCTATCTGTTCTCAAGAGCTGCTAAGCAGGTATAAAAAGTTTTTGCAGTTTCTAATCTACCCAATGTTTATCCTCAGCCAATAAGCATCTACAATATGGCCAAGAGGTATGTGCTTACAACACAAACAGCTAAACAAGTAATGTCAGAATTGTTATCTTTTTATTTTATTCACCCTCCATGAAAATACACTTTACCACCTTTTGTGGGTGTCCTCAAATACTTTCACCCAAATGTATATTTTTAGGCCTTCCCAGATCATTGACGTGACGCACATTAAGTATGCCATTGGGCCCTAGGAATATGCAATAAACTGTATACATCAAACAAAAAGGTAAGACACATCAAACTACAACCACATCTACCTATCCTGAGATTCACTGTACAAATGCTTTGGGCAGACTCCAATTAACTATAAATAAGTTAGGAAAGATACTTTGAATGCTGCACAAATTTGATACAAATTCCAATAAACAATGGTTTAAGCCATCCCTGCTCTTTTTCAAATTCAATAGGTGTACAGGTAAATATCCAGATTACCCTCAACCGCATTCAAAAGAGGAAATACTGTATGCAATCCAGAATATTGCTAAGCAATAGTGAGGGGCTTGATGTTCGAGTCAAACGCAAGTTCACCCGCGGAAGAGTGCCCCATAAGCACTGTGGGATTGCAGTGCATTAAGTGCATGTGATTGACCAAAGCATGCAGCTGACCTGTATGCTATGGCGAAAAACAGCATGTCCTGTCAGAGCCATGATTGGCCAAAGGCAGGGTGCCTTTAGCCAATCATGGCTTAGGAGCTAAGTCCACACCCCACACTATATAAGGCTGCTGCTTAAACGACAGCCATGTATGTTGTGTGACAATATAGATTAGGCAGGTAGTTAGTGGATAGTGCATTGAGTTCGTTTAGTGCAGTCAGTGTAGTGTACAGGCATACCCCACTTTTAAAATGTATAGATATGTTGTAGTCCTGGGTCTCCTCTCAGTGCTCCCCAAGTTTTGTGTCCCTGTCACTTATAGTTCATGAGCAGTGCCATGCCTAGCTGACCAGGTTTTCCCATAGACGCCAATGTTGAAAAGAGGGAGCAGCGCCATGCCAAGCCGACCAATATTTCCCATAGATGCCAATGAGCACTGAAAGCTGAAAATTGGTCTAGGCAGGAAAGGGGTGAAAGTGCCCTGTATTTAAGTGGTTAAGGGGAACCCTATGACAGAATAAAAAAAAAAAACGGCATGGGGTCCCCTTCAAAATCTTTAACAGGCCCTTTTGATCTGGTATAGGTTTTAAGGAGAACTCCACGCCAAAATGTAAAAAAAAAAAAACGGTGTGGGGTCCCCTCCAAAATCCATACCAAGCCCTTTGGGTCTGGTGCAGATTTTAAGGGGAACTTCACACCAAAGTTTAAAAAAAAGGTGTGGGGTCCCCCCCAAAATCTTTACCAGACCCTTATCCGAGCATGCAGCCTGGCAGGCAAGTATGGGGGGGGGGGGGAAATGAGCTCCCCTCCTGAACTATACCAGGTTGCCCTCAACATGGGGAGGGTGCTATGGGGTGCCCCCCAAAGCACCTTGTCCCCATTTGGATGGGGACAAAGGCCTCTTCCCAACAACCCTGGGCCGTTGGGGGGCTTATCAGTATCTGGAAGCCCCCTTTAACAAGGGGGCCCCCAGATCCCGGCCCCCCATGTGAATGGATATCGGATACATCGTACCCCTACCCATTCACCAAAAAATAAAAAAAAAGGAAAAACCACATAAGACAGTTTTTGACAAGTCCTTTATTAAAAAGCTTGTCCCCCTCCATCCTGGCCTGCTAGCCTGCATGCTCGGATAAGGGTCTGGTATGGATTTTGGGGGGTATCCTACGCCATTTTTTTCATTTTTTTTATCTATGTTGCTGGAAGCCGACAATACATTACAGCTGTGAGCAAGTTTAAATGACATGTTTTATTTTAGAAATGTCAGTATTTCTGCAGCTGGCTTCATACATCATACAATTGCGCCACTTTGCAGGCACTTAATATTTACAGGGATTTTTCATGTTTATTGTTTCACTTTAAGCATCATTAAAATCACTGCTCCTGTAAAAATTATAGTTTCACATTTTTTTTTTTTTTTTTGCCTTGATACATGTCCCCCGGTCCCCATACACTTTTTATGAAAATAACTTGCAGACAAGCCTTTAAAATGATGACTTATGATTTTTCATGTTCATGTCCCATAGACTTTAATAGAGTTTGCATGTTCACTAAACTTTTTCCCTGTTCGAGATGTTCTGGTGCAAACCGAACGGGGGGTAGTTCGGCCCATCACTACTAAGCAACCAATCTTAACACAATACACTGAAATACTGTGCAGCCTAACAGAAACTGCACAACAAACCTGCATTTTCAAAAGTCTCTAGGTGAGATCTAGAGAAACTAAATCAAACACACACACACACTTTATATATACATACAATAAAAATATATTTACAGTATATATACATACAATAAATATATATTTACAGTATATATAGACACATATATAATATACTAGGGCTGCGCATCTTCACTTACCTCACGATTCGATGCGATTGCGATTATAAGGGGCGCGATTCGATACGATTTGTTTCCGCGATGCATCACGATGCATCAGATTACTGCCCAATGCCCATGCCCAGCCCACTGCCCAATGGTTTTCAAAACTTTATAAAAAAAACAAACAATCAAGCAGTCATAAATTAAAGAATCCTTTTTATTTTCATTTGCTTAAAAGGACACTTCCCTGGACCCTGTCATGGCCTGCAAGCCCTGCATACTTTAGTGCACTTGCACTGCAAACATATAGGACGGTCTGAAAACGAAAATAGCATAGCAGAGACAGACAACAACATTAGTATTTTACTAGAAGTAACAGTAAAATTAGTAAAAAAAACTGTAGTAGTGCAGTTTACTGCTTCATAAAAGAAAATATTAATATAAGGTCTACCACCTTTTAAAGTACAACTAAAGGCAAAACTTTTTTGATTTTGGATAAAGTTTTGCCTATAATTGTACTTTAAAGCCAAGATAGAAGCCAGCCAGCCAGCCAAGCTAATATTCTTGTAAAAATGGTCATCATAAATTCCCACATATATAAATCCTTTTATGTGAATATATGCATTGCAATAAATTCCAGGTGTGCCATAACCTGTCCTCTACAAAACAGAGCACTTCCTGACTAGTAGCAAACATCAAGGGTGAACCTGGCAATAGTGCACTGCTGCATAACTTCCATGTTCAACGTGATGTTTGTTTCCCTCTGCAACTGCCAGTCAACTCAAGTGAGTTGATGGCTGCTAGAGGGGAGTTACAAATATAAGCTTTAAGCTTATCAATTCACTTATGTCACTTTTATGTCACTTACTTTACAGAAAACATTACCTGTCCTGCAGACAGTCTCTGTCTCTACCACGATTAAACCCAGCTGAAGCCAAGCCAAGCCACCATTAGAGGAAGGAAAACCCTTGACAGAGTAAATCATCAACTGAAGCTTAAACCTTTAGTAAATCTTCATGGGATCACAAAAAAACACACAACATGATTGTCTGCATCAGAATCATGAGAAGAAAGGTTTGGCATTGGCACACTGGTACAACTCAAGGCATATGGGTTAGGTCAGGTTTGTGTGTATTTGTGATCCAGTAAAGATTTAATCAAGGTTTTACGCTTCAATGTACGATTGATTTAATCTTTCAAGGATGTCCTTTCCTGTACAGTGGCTGGCTTGCCTTCAGTTGTCTAGATACACTTTTACCTTTAGTATTTGTTTGGTTGAGGGAACCCCCTACACTTGCTATTGCTACAGAGTACAACAGACACCAGACAGACATGCGTTGCAATAAATTCCAGGTGTGTGCCATAACCTGTCCTCTACAAAACAGAGCACTTCCTGATCCTGACTAGTAGCAAACATCAAGGTGAACCTGGCAATAGTGCACTGCTGCATAACTTCCATGTTCACTGTGATGTTTGTTTCCCCCTGCAACTGCCAGTCAACTCAAGTGAGTTGACGGCTGCTAGAGGGGAGTTATATAAATATAAGCTTAAGCTTAAATATCAATTCACTTATGTGAATGGACCATTTTTGAAAACCAGCCATTCTCCATCTCTCCAGTGCCAGAAAAGCTGTAAAAAATATAAAATGTTCCAGGTTCACTGTGATTGTGTTTGCCCCTGCCATTGCCAGTCAACTAAACACAGTGTGTGTGTGTGTGTCGTGACTCGTGACAACTCAAAAGCTTATTACGCAGCTCTAGCATCAACTCAACACACACACACACTGTGTATGTGTGTGTGTGTTGAGTTAATGCTACAGCTGCGTTATAAGCTCTTGAGTTGTCACGACAGTCAGTCACGTTACAGAAAGAAAACTTTGCCTGCACTGCACTGAGCAGCACTCTACCACGTCGATTACATCTAACTGATGCCAAGCTAGCCAACAAGCCACCATTAGAGGAAGGAAAATCCTTGAGAGAATAAATTGTCAACTGTAGCTTAACCTTGAGGAAATCCTATGGGGTCACATTCACAAACTCACAAATATAGTATATCACACAAGAATCCACAATTGGTGTATTATTTGTGATCCAATAAGATAAGATTTATACGAGGTTAAGCTTCAAATGTACAAGTTATTTCTCTCAATGATTTTCCTTCCTTTAATGCTGGCACCGTGGCTGGCTTGGTGTCTGTTGCCTAGAAGAAAATACACTTTAATATTATTTATTTGGTTGAGGGTTAAATGAACCCCTGCCTACATACCTAGTCACTTTTAGTGTGAAGCAAGTGCAACGGATTATGGATTGGCAATGGACACATATTAGACAGGACAATCTTCAAAAACAAACCATCAGTGCTATAAAGCTATAAAACAACACTGGTGTGACTGGCAGACTGAATTAGTAATTACTAATTCATTAAAAACATGAATTAGTAATTATTGCAGTGCTTAGCATTTGGGAACATGTAGGTTTTTCTGTAAGAACACTAGCTGATCCACATGCTCAGGTTTCAGACTGCTTCTTTTCACTGTTATAACATCTCCTGCAGTAGAGAAAACCCGCTCTGCAGATACACTTGTACCTGGGATACACAAGTATGGCTTTGACAGCTGAGAGAGGAGGGCAAATATGACCTCATGCTCACACCACCATTTCAAAGGATCCTCAGTGAGAGGCAGAGGTGGGGCTTTACAATATTTTTCCATTTCGTCTTCTGCCTTGGCATAGGGGGTCTTAGGTTCTATTGCACCATCAGTGAAAGACTGCCCCAGAAAAGTCATGAGCAGCGATGTTGTGGCCTTTTTTTTTGGAGGAGAATGGCTGTCCTCAATGGGTGTTTCTTCTTCCACAGTTGCTTTTTCCCTAGGCACTTCATCCACATTTGTCCTTCTATTAGATGTAATCTGTGTTTGAACAAAAGATAATAGTATAAGAAGAGCTGAACTGACTAAGAGTGTGATTCATTGATGAGGTGTGGGAAACCGCACAGTAAACCATACCATACAGTTCCACTTCCAACACCGCATCAGTGAATCAGGGCTTGTTATTACACAACACAATGTAGCTGAGCTTCTAGCTGTCTGGGAGGAAACATGATGAAATTCTAATTACCTCCAAAGATGCAGCCTCCTCAGTCACTCCTGTATATCTCCGATCTCTCCTCCTCTGTGAGAATAAAAGGCAGTCCTTTAAAGCGAGGATCCAGTGCAGAGGCTGTATGAAGGATCTTCTTCTCTGCCTCACTGCTGTACCTCTTCAGGAGATCTGTTTTGAGGGCATTCTTGATCTCATGGGTCATGGGTGTGTCTCCCATGGTGTCTGCCATGCTCTGGAGCAGTTGTGCATTTAGAGGGGCAATGAGAGACACTGTTGGGTTGCGCTCTTCTGACATCAGCAAGGTTGCATCCTTCATTGGCTTTAATGCACTCACAGCGTCCTCTACATTTGACACATCTGTTTCATTGAGAGTGCAGAGATCAGACTCTCCTTTTCTGACTTCAATGCCCACTGACATGCAAGATTGAGTGTATGGGCAAAACATTTAACATGAGGAAATTTACCAACTTGAGCTGCAACTATCATGTTCGCCGCGTTGTCCGTCACAAGCACTACAGATTTATCAGACAGCTGCCATTCTTCCACAACATGAGACAGTAGCTCTGCCAGATGAGCACCTGTGTGAGACTCATAAATGGCTCTTGTTTGCAACACATGTGACAATACCTGCCAGTCCTTAGTAACGTAATGTGCTGTTATTGTAACATAGGACTCCGTTGTGACTGAAGTCCATGAATCGCACGTTATTGCAACTCGACTGGCTTGGTTCATTGAAGCAAGTACCTGAGCTTTGGTGTCGTGGTAGAGTGCAGGTATAACGTTTTCTGTAAAGTGACTGCGTGACGGGATCTTATAACGTGGCTCTAGCGTCTTCAAAAGGTAGCGAAACCCGGCGTTGTCCACAACTGAGTAAGGCCGTAGGTCCTTGGCGATGAAAGCTGCCACAGCTTTGGTTAGTTTCTTCCCTTTTTCAGAGTTGGGCGGATAAGTTGACAGTATGGCATCAATTCTTGGCTGATCTGTCTAGCAGTCTTTCCTTGGCAGTGGTGGCACTGCTGGTGGCGACAGGTGTTAAGGACAGGAGTGAAAACGGCTAACATGGTTTCTCAAGTTCGTAGTATTCCCTAGGTATTTATTTTTTGTGTGACAGGCTTTACACACAGCGTGTGTCTTGTCCAACTCACGCTTCCCTGTGTGTTCGTAAAATCCGAAATATGTCCAGATGTTTGCTCTTAAAACGCTAGGAGCATTTTTTATCTCTCAATATTTTTCTCCTTCTGCCATTACCATACTACCACGTATGTGACGGAGACGGATGACGTAAGTTGCCAAACTCTGTCAATGTTTAAAAAAAAAAATAGCACTTGTAAACTAAGCCGCAACAAGCAAGCAACATCTTTCATAAAATATGACTGTCTGTCTGTCTGTCAGTCCCTCTTATGCATTCACTGAGCCAGAGCCACTGAGACCCCCCTTACCCCACAGCTGCCTGCTTGACTGACACTGACAGTCAGAGAGACCCCCCCCTTCCCCCACAGCTGAGCTGCCTGACAGTGACACTGACAGAGACCCCCCTCCCCCCACAGCTGAGCTGACAGCCTGACACACTGACAGAGACCTTCCCAGTCCCACACCTTCCACAATCCCCCACAGCACTGACAGACACTGAGTCCCCCCTTGCCCAGACCCCCACAGCTGACAGTGACACTGACAACAGAGACCCCCATCCCCTTCCCCCAGTGCCCCCACAGCTGAGCTCAGCTGACACACTGAGTCTGACAGAGACCTTCCTTCCCACTCCCACACCTTCCCCAATCCCCCACAGCACTGACAAGACAAGAGACCCCCCCTTCCCCAGACCCCCACAGCTGACACTGACAGAGACCCCCCACCGACACTCAGAGACCCCCCTGGCTGCCAGCCTGCCACCGCAGAACATTACCCCCGGACCCCGACCGACTGTCCCCTGTCCCAGGCCCCCCCATCACAGACATCCCCCAGAGATACAGACGGACGCTTGGGCTCCAGGTCCTAGATGGCTGCATGCAACACTCGGGGCTCCTGTGTGGAGTGTGGACTGGCTTGGCTGGCTTCTTGGCTGCAAGGCCGCAGGTGGGACGCCGATACACGCCTTTTTATTAAGCTCCCACACTAATCCACCAATCAGCTGTCTTCTTGTGACTTCCCGCACTAATCCACCAATCAGCTGTGATCTTGTGACTTTTTTCTCCCATGCGCGATAGGGCGTGGCCGCGGCTGATGATGTCATTTCCTAATCGATGTTGCCGGCACCCCGCATCGATGCAGAATCGCGAAGGGTCGAATTGCGATGCATCGATGCTTCCATTATATTCCGCAGGCCTATAATATACTGTATATATACTATATATATATATATATATATATATATATATATATATATATATATACTGTATATTGGATTGGAATATTGAAATCCTTTTTGACCTTAAAAAACAATTGATTGGTATTATTTATTGTCATTTTTATACACATACGTAGACTCTTCAAAACGTTGAGCCCAAGCTTGCACCAGCCAACCTGGCAGATGCCGGAGTTGCCAGACTGACAGTGCAGGCTGGTCACATTGCATTGCAAATGTTGGAAACAGACCATGCAAACATAGTTATACATTATAGTTGTAGGACATTGAACATGCTCAGTCAAGGATGGCCCTGTTTGGATTGAATGGGATCCTTGTTATCTTTGGCAGTCATATGCTAGTCTGTTTAGTCTTCTGAGTCAGTCTTTGTCTTATGAACCATACTGAGAGGTGCCAAGTTAAACTAGGGAAAGACAGTACATTAGGGTATGCTCAGTATGCTTGGCAGATTCAGTTTGCCATTGCAGCTTTTTTAGTCAGGCAAAGCAAGTTTCAATTTTACGTACTGATTTTCTCAGTTTATTGTGTTCTGGGAAATAATTATAGTGTTCCTGAACACATTAAATTGGACCTGCAAATTAAAAGTGATGGATGAAAATAACAGTTTTTTCGTGTCCAAAAAATCAATATGAGTTTAATTACCTATCTTCTTCTAATAGGTTTAGAATTTACTAAAATGTCTTTAGACGTTTAGCAGAAAAATAGTCAAGCAAATAAATTTATTTCTGGGCATGTTATAGTAATTCATTTGCAAACAGTGGCAGTAGTCATCCTAATATCAGTGCTTGACTTTGAGTTTACATCCAATCCTCATTACTTTGTCATTTTGTATCAATCTTTTTTTAAGCTACAATACACAAAATATATCCATTTATTTTCTGTATTTCACAGGGCATCCTTTTTTCTGTATTCAACCAGTTACAGAAGCTGCTGAAAGGAAGACTGTTAGATTTTTAAGTCCTAAAAGAATGCTTACATATTTTTTGCATTGGTACGTGCTAACCACCCCCTTACCTTAGCTTTTTTTACACCCCTTTCTAATAGCCTAGAAAATGTTCCTTTTAATTTGACAGATTTGGCTCCTATTGATTTCAATGAGGTTCAGGTTCAGCACCCAAGCTTGTTTTGCTGAACAAGTCTCGAACTGCACCCAGGGCAGTTCAGCTCATCCTTAGTCACTGATAGGGATGAGCTCATTGTGCAGTCTGAACCTACCTTTTTGTGCAGTCTGAACCTACCTTTCTGGCTCTTATTGGTTATTAAGGAAGCAGTGGCTGCTAGATCATTACCAGCCGCTGATGTTACCTGGCCCATTTACTTACTTGGTTGAAAATCCCTGGCAAATTAAGCAAATGGGCAGAGAATAGAACAGGGTACAGTACATCATTGCTTCAATATGGCCACATGGCAATATTTGGGCAATGGTGTCACCACTAGCTCCGCTGTCAATGGTTGCTTAGGAAGCAGTGACTGCATGCAACTGTGGCGTCCTTACCAACCATTAACATCACTTTCCCAATTAATTTACATAGTTACATAGTTAATCTAGTTGAAAAAAAAAAACGTAATCCATCCAGATCAATCACCATAGAATCCCCAGCTCCAAAAGCAAATAGGCAGGGAATAGAGCATTACATCATTGCCCAAATATGGCCCTGGCAAAATGTGTTTGTGTCTTTTTTTCTAGGTGACATTTTTTATGAATGAGTGGGGGGTACTATGTACCCCATGCTCATTAACGTGGGGGCCTGTATCTGAGGGTCCTGACTCCAACTTGAAAGAGGCTTCCAGACTCCAATAAGCCCCCCACCTGCAGACCCCCACCACTTCAAAGCAAGGGTTGTGGGGATCTGGCCCTTGTCCTTGAGGGCATGTGGCCTGGTATGGTTCAAGAGGAGTGCACCCCCTTTTCCTGGCCAGCCAGGCAGCATGCTCAGATTAAGGGTCTAATATGGATTTTTAGGGGACTTCATGCAATACTTTCTATTTTTTTTTTTTTGCATGGAGTACCCCTTAACCCCCGGAGGATTTGGCTGCTAAACGACCAGGGAGTATTTTGCGATTCGGCACTGCGTGAATTTAACGGACAATTGCGCGGTCGTGCGACTCTGTACCTAAACGAATTTGGCGTCCTTTTTTTCCCACAAACAGAGCTTTCTTTTGGTGGTATTTGATCACCTGTGTGATTTTTTGATCATGCGCTATTAACAAAAAAAGAGCATCAATTTTGCAAAAATAGCAATATTTTTCACATTTTTTTATATGAAATTCCCCCCCAAAAAAATGAAAAAATCAAATTTTTTTAACATTTTCGGCCAATTTGTTTTATGCTACCTATGTTTGGTAAAAAAAATAGCAAAAAGCGTATTTTGATTGGTTTGCGCAAAAGTTATCGCGTTTACTAACAAAGGGAAAGATTTTTGTCATTTTTGTTGTTTTTTTTTTAACGCGTAATGGCGGCGATCTGCGATTTTTTTTGCGGTACTGCGACATTGCGGCGGACAGATCGGGCCCTTGACTGGCATTTTTGACACTTTTGGGGTTACCAGTGACATTTCTACAGTAATCAGTGCTATACATATGCACTGTTACTGTAAAAATACACTGGCAGTGAAGGGGTTAACTTTTTTTTGAAAGGGGGGGGCTATGTGCGTCCCTAGGGGCATGCTTTCTACTGTGATTGGCTGTGGCTTCAGCTGTATGAACGTGATCAACAGTTCTACATAGTAGAACCGTATGATCATCTTTCATACACAGGGGAGAATGACAGGCAGCTTGTTTACACAAGCCGCCTGACTTTCTCCCTCTCCCCCGCCGATCGCAGAGTGACCGGCGGACATCAGGTCCGCCGGTCACAAGCGCGGGGGGGTCCGTGACCACGCGGGAGTGGGAGTGCGCCTCCGGGGGCGCGCTCGCTCCCTAGACCCTCACAACCAAGCGACGTAGACCTACGTCAGTTTGCCTGTGAGGGGCTGACCGCCGACGTAGATAGTCGTGCGGCGGTCGGCAAGTGGTTAAAACGCTTACCAAACCTGAGGGGGTTTTCTGCATGAGGTACCCCCTTAAAATCCAAACCAGAGTCAAAGAGTCTGATATGCATTTTAAAGGGGACTCTACACATTCTTTTTTTTAATCCTTGCTCTAGAATGTGGTACATGTTTCCCAGGGCAGTGTATAAACTAATGCTAATTTTTGACACCTCTTGCCTATTGGCCCAGAAAATGGGCATTTTTAATTTGACAGATTCAGCTTCCATTGATTTCAATGGGGTTTGAGTCTGCATCCCAACTTCTTTGAAGCTCACCGAACCCTGACTGACCCAAACCCAGTGCAGTTCAGCTTATCACTAGTTACTGGGACAAGTGCCTATTGGGCTAATTTTTCCTCTATCCTCGTTCTACTGACAACTCAAAATTTTGGATTCTCTCTCATTGACAATGAAAACAGGGACAAAAAAGAGAGTGTGAATCTCCCAAGATAAAATAAACTGATTAAAAGTAATCTAATATTTAGCAAGAAATGTATCTTTCAAAGTACAAAAAAAATCTGACTTACCTAAATGACTTTAAGTTTAAGGTTTGTATCATCATAATACTATTATAAAGCTAGGTATACACCTTGAGCTCACACAAGCTATGCATGAATCTCTCCTGCTGCACTACTTGAACTGACAGTGGGGACTTCCCCCCCTGGTGGCAAGCCCTGATTGAATGCTGGTTTTTCAGCAGGACTGTTTGACAGAAGCCTGTCAGTAGATTGGCTTCTGTTAAACAGACAGGGTACACACAGAGTGAAATTCAGCATTTTCCTGCTGAGCCTGCTGATTTTCAGTCCATGTATACCCTGAATACCTTTAAAAATCTGGTACTTCTTTGTTGTTCTATATAAAGTTTGTAATGTACATGTGGCATATTTCCCTAATGTTTATCAGGATCTGTTTCCTTCTTAGTGGTGCTGTACTTTGTTGATCAACGGATTTTGCTGCGAATCTACCAGACAGGATCTGTCTTAATCCCTTGGCGCTGTCCACACGCAAATATGCAGCTTGTTTGATCTGGGCCTTAGCGCCGAGAGGATGCATACAGTATTTGCATAAATTGAGGTCAGTAGCGCTGTGCTGAGAGCGTGCGCCCTGCATGTTCCTGGCACAGTGACTGGCATCTAACCAAAAGCTCCCAATCCCTGCATACGATTGGGAGTTTTTGGATCACGTCACAGCCAATCATGGCAGTCACACGATCTTAAGCCACACCCCGCATCCCGGCATCTTAAAACGGCTATAGATAAATAGAAGTTTAAATGAAAATTCTTAGAAAAAGTGTTACATTTTGTTAATTTGTTTGTTAAAAAGATTTTGCTTTGCTTTTGGAAGGAATGAACTTTACAGAACGAAAAACACATAAATTGTTAGAAATTTGTTCATTTGAGAAACATTTTCCAAACCTTTTTTTTTTTTTCACAGTTGAAAATGAATGTCGATTTGACTCACTAATGTTTAGATATACGAATAAGCTTTTTTTCCCCAATAATTGTTATTTGAAATTCTACCCATCTATGGACAGCTTTACTTGAAGACAGTTAACATGCTGCAGTCTCTTTTTATGTAAACCACCCAAAATTATTCTGATAGAGACCATGAGACAGTTTGGGAGAAGCAGTTTCTCCTTTATTCAGGAAAAAAGAGTTCATTTTATTCCCAGAATCTGAACACCTTTGGCAAAGCTGCCAGCTTTGGGCCTAAAAGACCTGATTGAACCCCCCCCCCCCCATTTTTTGAATGGTATCATATTGATCACAGTTGCTATTTCACATTAGGTCCTCTTACTTGCTGTTGTTTGACTAGTTTGATGTTTGACTCATGATGTTTTGATGTGACAGCTTGTGATTGGTTTTGGAGAGTATTTAAACATGTCCTTTTTTAAGCTTTTGTACTCGTTTGGTTTAAAAAAGGACTAGTATGGGCTTAAAATTTTGACATTTTTCAGATCTTATACTTTGATGCTGCCTTTCTGATGAGAAAATAAAAGAGTTATTTTTTTACATGAATAATGAAAAAAACAGTACCTTGTGTTGTGCTGCTGATAGTGTGAAAAATAAAACAGGCAAATGAAAAGTAATATTAACCCTTTCTCAGAGTATAAACACTTTACATCATGGAAGTGTATTTCTGCACCTCATTAGAACAGTATGTTGTAATATGTTGTAATACAATTCCATGTTTTGAAGTGCAATCTAATATTTAGAAATAAATGTATCTTACAAAGTACAAAAATAAAAAAATCTGATTCATTTAAATGATTTTGACCTTAAAGCGTTTGTTACCCTAACACTTCATATTTCTGATATGTACCTGCTGTACCAAGTACTTGTATGAGAATATATTCTGTTCTCTTTGTATCATTTCCTTTATGCAAATCCCTGGTGTTCCTGCTAGTTCCCTTGCTTTCGTATAAAAACTGATACACTAAGCAGGAGAGCACAATGTGGTCAATTCTCTAACAATCCTGGGAACTCAGTGTGCTCTCCTCCAATGATCAGACTTGTCCTGACACCCCCTCGCTGCATAGCCATTCACTGGGAAGCTCAGTGTGCTGCTGCTTCTCCTCCCCCCAGCTCTTATGCAGCTGAGAACAGAGGGAATGTGATCACTTAGGGAAAAAAAGGTATTTATAAAGTTTTTTTTTATAACTATACAAAAATGTTTTGCCTTTCTTTTCTATTTTAAACTGAATGGGTTATTTTACAAGGTGATCTTTTACAATCACTTTAAGGTTTGTATTATCATCATAATACTAATATAAAACTAAGTATACACCTTAAATTTTTTTTTGTCATGTCAACCAGCGGTTTGAATGAAAACAAACTCACACAAGTGATGTGGATGCAGGGATATCTCCCGCTGTGCTATTGTATTCTTCTCCCTAGGCTAATTGAATGCTGAAGACAAAAAGAGAGGAAGGCGCCTCTAAGTGCAGACCATAAAACACATTTAATAGATAAAATTATGCACTCACATCTGTGCGTAGATAAAAGCAAATAAAGAGACCCTCCTGAGAACTCCAAGACTGGTCAATGGGGGGAAGAAATCATCCGGTCCGTGCTGTCATCCCGCGGGGACTGGTCTCCTCTTCACCGTTGCCGGCAATAACGGCGTAGCAGGAGCGAGAGCGAGGCTCTGAAGTCCGAGAATGGAAAACGAGGCTTGGCCAGCAGTAGCATATGGATGACGTCACTTGGAATGCGACGCGTTTCTGAGCATGCGTACTGCCGGGGGGGGGGGCAGGCTGCCGCGCTCCTTCTTCACAGCATTCAGTTTGTTTGTTTTTTAATTGAATGCTGGTTTTCCAAACTTAGCCATTTTCTGCTAAACTGTCTAAACTGCTAAACTATGAAAGTATCTTACTACACCTCACTAAAACATTGCTAATGTATTGTAATAGACTTGTATGATGTGAAGGTGTTCATACTTATACTCAGAAAGGGTTAATATTACTTTGCATTTGTCTGTTTTATTTTGTGGTCAGCAGTGCAACACAAGGTACTGTTTACTTATTATTCAGTAAGGTGGAGAACACACATTAGTGATTGCAGCAGCTGAATAAGGGTGAATCTTTCACTTGTGGGAATTCAGAGGCAGTGCATACGTATTTTTGGTTTATCACTATTTTTGCACATGGCACCTTCTAAAATTCATAGTGCAGGACACCTTTATCTCCTACATAGTTTTGTCTAAACCACATGTACTTAATTACTTTTGCTGCCATGTGTAATGAACAGGAATATTTTTTCTACTGAATTGAAAAAATTGAACAATTTATACAGCGTGTTGACGCATTCTCCATGATAAGCTGTATTTGGCTTTCAATATACAGACTAAAGTTGTAAATTCTATTACATAGCAACAAAACTGTTATCCCATTGACAGAAAAACAGAAAAGGACATATAAGACAGCCAACTTTGACATTTGAATCAGAATAAATAGTAAGTATAATATGCTTTCTTTGATACCTGCAGACAAATGATTGTAAAATTCAGACTCATATCACAAACCTAATCTGATATGCAGAGCAAGGTTGCAAACTCAGCTTATAATTACTTGCATATTTAAAACTGGCCATAGATAGAACAGCTTTGGAAATATTTAACAGAGTCCATTAATATTCTTGAAATGTTCTAGAACATTCTTTAAATTGTTATAGTGAACAAACAGCTGAATCACATTTTGTGGTTGATGCTTGGGACTTTGTAAAATGCTTAGATATTTTACTTTTGATTGTTGGTGCTTGCATAAAACTTACGGCAGATCATTAATTTCATTGGGGTGCCCTATGCACAAAAAATGCACTAATGTAGTGCATGACCCCTTTGAAAAAAATATTCCACAACAAAAAGCATTGTGCTTTGTTACCATGCACTTGGCAAATGTGAGAGCGCACATGTCAGCAAGATGTACGAGAGTGCATGACACCAATGCATGAGAAATAATGACACCAATGCATGTCTGCAAAAGAGCTGCACATTTTTGTCATTGCGGGAAAGCGTGTGATTTGAACCTAGCTTATCAAGTGTGCTAAAGAATTAAAAAATGATTGTCAGCAGGGAATAATTTGGGAAATCTATTTTGACTAATATTATCTTTTGTTTATTATAATATCACATTTGTACCTAAAATGCTGTGATGTCATTTGTGTTTATCGAAAAGTAAAAGAATACTTACCTAAAGTGTGATGAATCCTCTCTAAATTTGTCAGCATGTTATGTAGACTCTTTGATTAAAATGTATGTGAAGTGAAAAGTTTTTTGGGAGTCACTGGAAAATCCCATAATATTTAGCATCATCTAGTGGTAAAATGTGGTATTTTCTATTTTAAATCAATGAAAAACATTTATGCCGCACAGAAAATAGGCTAATAACATTTGTTTTTTTCCCCCATTCACACAGAACAACTATATACATTCACTTTCACTGGGTGAATTGCTATGCATTTTTTTTTATTATAAATACATAGTTTTGACTAAGGTCAAATTAATAGAGTTAAGGTCAAATTGTCAATAGGCTCAGCAGTTGCTGGTTGTGATGTAGTCACTGTTCTAATTGATGTTCTTTATTAAGGGATTTCTTAAAAAGTGTTAGCTCTCTGTCTATATTATGTATGCAGAAAAGAATATGTAATGGAAGAGTTCCATTTTTTAAAAGTTAACCATTGTGATGAGGTTTATTTGTATCTGTGAGACTGTCATTTGTGACTCAGTAATTAAAATGTATTTTGCGGCAAAAAGGATTGTGATATATGTGTGCAGTGAATGCAGCTTCTAAGCTCAGACTCTATTTAACCATGCCCATCAAAGTTGCACCCATTATTCTCAGCAATATAGCCACACAATCTTTGTGTGGCACTGTGCAGCTTTTATATTGACCATCTGCGGGGGTGTCCCTCTTTGGTACTTCTAATATGGGGAGGTATGTCTAATAAAAAGGTATATGTGGTACTAAGACTAGACTCTTGCAAGGCTCATATGTACAGCCCAAATTAGTGAAAAAATTAGTATGTAAAACCGTATTTGGCTATAACTACTGTACTGTATAAAGAGCCATTATTGATAGCCAAGTCTATTACAGATCCTTAGTTGGTGCCAAACATAAAAGGCAGAGCTACATAAAATGCACTTTCTTTCCACTTCATTATGGAGATAAGTTATTCATAGCATGGTAATTGGTTCCCTGGTTTATGCAGAATATGCTATACAGATTAATGTGCAGGGCTTTACAGGAGCCCAATAAGTTCTTCCCCATTTCTCCAAGCTTTGTGGGAACCATGTGGGCAATGGTAAATATTTCAGGGCCCAGAAAACCGGAGGATGTTGTACGTGTTCTCAAATGGCAAAAAAATAAAAAAATCTTGATTGAATGGCAAAAATATTAAAAAATCTTGCATTAAAGAAATTGAACTACCCATCTTGTGCCATCATCCAAAGTTAAATAGAAAAAAGGAACTGTGAAGGATCATGGGTTGAGAAACCCAACCACAGTTGATTCTTCACAAGGACATATGACTGGACTTTCTAAGGCACATCATAGAATGAATCATAGCGAATCATATAGTTAAAAAAGTTTGTTTATTGATTACAACCAACATAAAAATGAGGACAAACGAACATATTTCCTCATTGGGACATACAAAACATATAGACAGTAGGGATGATCGAACGGTTCGGGTCGGCCATCATTTCAGCCCGAACATTGGGTGTTCGAGGTTCGGCCGAATTTAGAACTTTTTGCCCAAAAAGTTCTGAATTCGGCAACCAGAACCGACCAAAATGCAATGCTTTAAAAGCCTGTGATTGGACCAGAACCATTAGCAAAAGCCAATTGAGGGGGCAGGAGAATGCTAGGAATGTGATTGGAGTGACTAGGGGGTCCATAGTCCAATCATTAGTGAATAAGCCCCCCAGTATATAAGATAGCCCCCACCAAATTCCTAGCATTCTTATATGGGACATGGAAGAGAGTGGAATGCTGTTCTGTTACTTCTGCTACAAAGTGTTACAAAGTGTCATTTAGCATTTATTAGTGTGAGGAAAGGGATATCTAGTGTAGTTAGAGTGCTCTTTTACACTTTAGTTAGCTTTAATTTATTCAGTTTCTGTAGGGAAAGTGTTAAGTGTAAGGGGATCGTAGTGTAGTGTAGGGTTAACTGACACTGACTGCTATAAAAGGGTGACAAAACCCTTCCAAAGCAGGGTGACCGCTATAGAGAAATGATCATTTTTCTGAGTTGCTTCGGAACAGGAATATGGCTTCTTACCTGTCAGCATTCTTTATGCTGCAGGGGTTGCCAGTGCTTTTTTGAGGACATGTTTGGAGTCAGACATGACATCTGAACATGTGTATAGGGGGTATATATACACAACCATGTCTGTATATATACACCTAGACATATATAGGTGTGATAGTAGCAGAAATATATGCTTGCGCTAATGAAATCATTTACACTAATATATTTCTGCTACTATCACACCTATATATGGCTAGGTGTGTATATACATATAAGTATGTGTGTATATATACCACTATACACAAGTTCAGATGTTTTGCCTGCCTCAAAAGAACCCCAAAAAATGCCCAAAAAAACGCTAGCGTCAAAAAAAAAAAAAAAAACGCCCAGGTGTGTTGTTGCAGGCATTTTTTGGGGGTTTTTGGAGGCAGGCAAAACATCTGAACTTGTGCACAGTACCACTATACACACGTTCAGATGTTTTTCCTGACTGCAAAGAACCCAAAAAATGCCAGCTATTAAACCGGCAAGGTGCTGTGAAAAGCGAGAAGCCATACTCCAGATCTATAATTGCACTAATACAAACAATATTTTTTTTATGGTTCTGGACATGCTACAGAGCTGAAACTTCACAGGTACACTTTTTAGACCCCCCAGATACTAAATCAAAATAAAAAAATCTCTTTTTTTTTAATTTTTTCAATAATTGGCTTTTTTATCAAAAATGACACTTTTTAAGAACTTTTTTTGTGTGATTAATAGTTAATGGGGCATGACCCAGAACCCTAGGCACTTTTTAGTGGCATTTATTGGGTTTTAGGGCTTAAAAATGTTGTTTTTTGATTACCGAAGCTCGGGTCCCATTGATTTCAATGGGGTTCTGAAATCCGGGCCGAACTTTCGGGAAGTTCGGATGTTCTGGCCGAACCGAACTTTTCAAAAGTTCGATCATCCCTAATAGACAGTGTTAAAATCGAATAACCCAAGACTATTTTTTACCCATATAGTCACAAGACAATGGGAAAAATGTGTGGGTTATTAATAATTTCACAATATTGGAGTACAGTATATATTATATAATTATATCTGATCTTTGGGTCAATTAAAAAATCTTGATTGTTTCCTATTAGAAACTCTTAGTCCAAAAGTCTGTAAGGTGATCAGGATAGATAATAAAAGCACAAAATAGTAAAAACAAAAAATAAAAACCTTACAATAGCTTTTCTCAAACATTTCAGTGAAAACTGCAATGCTTTTTCAATTTATTTTTAACAAAAAATGTGCACCCATGACACACAAGACCTTTTGCTTCTTTGCCATTTCACTCAGCAGTTAGGAGTGAAGAGAAAAAGCCCTGTGTAAATGCCAAGTCACAATTTTCATAGCTTACACAAAGATGAGAACCCAGTCTCACTCTCATGTCACAGCACTGCCTCTGATGAAGAGGCTAAGCCTCGTAACGTGTAAGCATTCAAGCTCCGGAGAACGATACACCCTTTGGTTCCGATGCTGATGGCAATACATCAATTTGATATGCTTGTACCAAGAAGTTGTTTGTGAGTATTTTTATACCTTTTATCAAATAAAACCTTTGTAGAGGATAATGCACTAGGCAGGTGCGCCCTTGTGTTTGTTTTTCGATTTTACAGCGCTGGGTACCTGAGCTGCCAGTCACCAAGCACCAGTACTATCACATGAAAAGAAGTAGAGAAAATCCCATGTTCCCTCATACCCAGAAAAACAGATGTCCTCAATGGGCAGAGGGTTACTTTAAATTTCAGTTTGAGCTACGGAGGTCTGTAAACAGGTTCTTCTCAGTAGATATTAAATGCGGAGAATACATGTGAAAAGGAGCTTAGATTTACACCTGCTGTCTGAAAATCAGAAAAAAAAAAAATGAATATGCAATATTTCCTACTTACCTAACTAAGGAAAAGAATAGTATTTAAAAAATATATATTTAATCTAGACCATGAAAAAAAGAAAATATATACAAAACCACTAAACACCTTTAAAGGCCTAAAACTTTGCCACAGACACACAACCATTAACTACTTAATACGACTTAAGAATTACTTAATACTTCAATACTGGCATTACAAACATTTTGCGCTGTATTGTCAGCAGAAAACTAACATTTTATTATACTTTTGCCATGGTATGGCATACCTCCCTAGTTTTTAATACCAGTTCCTAAAGCTTGAAAAACTTTGAATATAATATTTATCACAAATGAATTAGGCTATAAATACAGTGGTAGAGGGCATGTCTACGATCTGTTTCTTTGCCGCTATCACACTGTTTGTAGCTTTTGAAAAAAACTGGAGAGCGGTTGCAGCTGTCAAATTCCCAGGTCACATTATATCAATAAAATTGATTATGTTGTCCAGATTCTAAAGAGTAGGATGTGGTTCAGGAATTAGTTTCAAAGTAACCACACTAGTCTGTATGCACTGGTGCTGTATGTACAGAAGAGGTGTACTCAACTCTTGGTAACAAACACCGTTAGTCACTAAACTGATAAAAAATGCAGATATTTTAAATTCAGAAAGACTTGACATGCTATGTTAAAAAGATCATGTCACAAAGCAAAACAGCTGTGTGCCTAGGCTTTGATGGAAGATAAATTCTCTCAAACGAATGTGTAACATGCTAGCTCTTTGGCAGTTAAGAGAAGTCATCTATTGGGTCTCTGCTTTTGCTTAAAATGCGTCACAGTCTAGTAACACAGGTGACTTCATAGGATAGATTTGTGATAATGTGTATATCCTTTTTTGCAGCCAGATACACTAGCTTGTAACACTGCATACGTTTGGGTGGACAGCATATTGTCATTACTCTCTGTCTCTTTGAATGTTTTCTTTTTCTCTGAACATATTATAGTGCTCAGAAGTAGCCAACACTTCACTTTGTGATAGACCCAGACTGAGGGTCATTGTGAAGATGAAAACACTGGCAGCTATAAGGGCTTAATGTACAAGGTGGCCATCAACACAAGATAGATGTCAGGATAAAAACTTTGCCAAAAAAAAACAGATTATTTTTGGTAATAAAATTACCTAAACCCAGAACATTATATATTTTCTGAAAGCAGAGGCCTTGTAGAATAAAAAAATGATGTTTTTAATTTTTTTGTTACATATGCAACTGTTTATTAAATGCAAATTTTCAGGAAAAAATAATTTGAGAGCAAACACTAACTCAATATAATATCAAGTTTTTTTGTAAAATAAGAAACATGAGGTTGCATCGAGTAAAAAAATGTAATCTTAAAATTTGGTGCGCCAGTAATATTGCAAAAAACTCGGGTACCCAAAAATCTCCATAGGGAATGCTTTAAAGGCCTTTACAGCTCATCAGTTTTGCAGTAAGAAGCAGCTTTTGTGCTAGAATTACTGCTCTTACTCTAACGTTCGTGGCGATATGTCACACATGTGGTGCGACTGTGGTTTACATACGCGTGCATACCTTGGGCATGTGTTTGCATTTGCACATGTATGCAGGGAGATGGGAGTTATGGCAATTTTTTTTTACTGGAAAAGGTGGGTCTGAAAATGGAAGTGATAAAATTATAGTTGCTTCATTTTTTTTTTTTTTTTTACATGGTAAATAGAGGCATGGATACGACTTTGTTGCTTTCAAGCCAGGAGCTGGCTGAACAGGCAGACAACAAGCTGATTACTGTAGTAGCAGCCATCAGCTTGTGAATAAGAGGTTACTCTTTGGATGTGCTTAGTATGTCCAAAGGGCTGAACTAGTTAAATGATAGGCCATATCCCCTAAGTCAGTTCAGAGGAAAAATGTTGAGGCCGCCAGTATACTGTTTGGCGTTGCTGGGCAACCGTAGGATATAAAGGACGTGAGGTGTAGGAAGATGTCCGCTCCTGATGCTGTCTATCTGATGAAACATGTTGGGCGGTGTTTCTAGCTTCATTATGTCACATTCGGTTTTGGAATGCCCAGTCCGTGGAATGCACGGAATCCTGGAGACACCAATGGTTTATGTTCTGATTATACAGCACTATGGTAAGTGCATTTTTACTTCTTTTTAGCACAATATTCCTAGTTTTACAGACTTACACTATGGGATACTTTCTTTATCCACCCACCCATATGTGAGCACACCTAGAGATCCAGTAATCAGACAGACGAGGAGGAGGAGGACAGAGGATTCAGATCAAGCTTACACTTAAGGGTCTGTAGCCCCTTGCAGGGGTGCAGCTCTGCAATGAGTGCGGATCTGAGGGGGGAGGACAAATGGACTTCACTTATTTAAAGCACCAGTAACTTTTTCACTAGTCACTTTGGAATGAAGATATACTGTATGCATGTTATTTTTGAACTTTTTTCTTGATACCTTGTTAGAGTTTTGGCTCTTTGGAGTTAATTGCACATCAACCACCTTACAGCACTTATTATTTATTTGGACTGTGGACTATATAGATTTCAAAGAATTGACATGATTTTAATTGTTATTATTTACTTTTTATAGCACATTTTTATGCACTATTATCTGTTTGCATATTTACAGCACAGGTATACTTACCCATATCACTTATTTTTGATTCAACAATTCTTTGGATTTACCTGCATGTTCACATTTGGTACTTAAAGGGACAGTATATGAGATTTTATAGGGCATTACCACCCTTACTCCCCCCTCTTTATTTTTAGAGGAAATTTTTTCATTTTTTAAAGATTAAACTTTAACGTTTTCTCAAAATGACTCCATAGTTCATCTAAATTACCTTTTAGATGCTTTTAATACATCATTTACCATCTGATTAACAGTAGCTAAAATATCTTTCTTTGGATCTTCTACACAAACAATTTTACTGTCTGTATTTGTCCAGGTTGGCTTGTAATCAGGGCCACATCATCCTTCAACATGTTCCTTCTTAATAATGTTGAGCTAAGAAGTGCTGATTAAAGTTCCAATCTGAAGGTAAAAACAAGCCATTGAAATTGGCTCTTATTGAAACACCCTATATAAACCACCTTAATTTCAGGTACGTGTCAGATTACAATAGACTGCTCCATCACCTATCATTTTGCAGATGACAAAGCTGGTTAATTGCAAAAAGTAATCTCAACTGCACGTTAAAGCTTAATGAAAACACAATCTCTTCATGGGAAGAATAAAAAAGAAAACAGGTTGTCGCTGTATAGAACATTTTCTAATTCTAATGTTTTGGTCTTTTTACTATGTAAGAAAAGGCAGTGGTATACTTTGTGTTACTGCTTACAGATACCAGTGCTTATCAGTCTTTATTTAGTTCTATTTATCTAAGATAGTAAAACGAAAAAAAAAACAAAAAAAAACCTTAAACTTTGCTCTATTCTAACATTCATTTTCTATGAGAAGAAGAAAGCAAATGAAAAGAAATCCCCAACTGATTGCAGGTAGCCTGCAGGTAGGGTGTTAGGATTGATCATTTCTTTGGGACCACTCCTATAACTCGGCATTCTGTAATTTGTTCATGGATTTTCAGCTTAAAGAAAAATTGTCTGAAGAAAATTTTTCAAATAAAAATGTATCTAGAATGTATCAAGATTTAAGTAGGTGCTAGTCTTTTAGAATCCTACTGGTTTCTATCTTAGAAGGAAAACATTTGCTGAAATAATCGAAAATACAAACTTGCCCCAAAGGAATCCACCCATTCCATTAGCAAGATCCATTTTAGAAGTTTGAATATTCTATCAAACTTTTTAATGTGCATGACTTTCAAGCTAAATAACTGCCACCCCGCAAAATAGAATATATAGCGTTTCTACATATATTCTCTTACTTTACTGTTTTCAAGAAATACGTTTTTCATCAGGTGTCAAGCACAAGGATACAACTGTAGATTTTCTGCTGCCTGGTTTGTGGCCTATTTGA
>NC_138769.1:491353643-491521143 GCF_965119305.1 Pelophylax lessonae | reverse complement strand
TTACTGAAGGATTTGCCAACTCAGTAAAAACCTGCAACAACTCAATGAGCAAGGTAACAGATTTTTACCAGATCTCTCAGTGCCTGATTTAATATGGTACTATGTAAGAAATCAATTATTGGTGTGGCCATATTTAAAAATTATCTGAAGCTTTCAGACTCAAGGGGTAGATTTCTAAAACTAGAGAGTGCAAAATCTGGTGCAGCTGTGCACGGTAGCCAAATCTTCTGCTAACTTTAGCTTGTTCAATTAAGCTTTGATAAAAATATCGGAAGCTGACTGGTTTCTTTGCAGAGCTGCACTAGATCTTGCACTTTCCAGTTTTACTTAACCATTTGCCGACCGCCCCCCGCAGATTTACTGCGGCAGGCTGGCTCTGCTGTGCGAAACGCCGTAGCCCTATGTCGGTCGCGTGTGTGGTGCTAGGCAACGGGGATGCCGATCCACAGGACCAGCGAGCGCGATTGCTGCCGGGCACCCACGATCGCTTCCTGCTGAGAAGGACGGTCAACTGTTGTAAACACAGCTGACCCTTCTTCTCTCTGAAATTATTCTATTTAGGATCACAGGTCTCTGTGGTCATTTCACAAGCCCATTCCCCATACAGTTAGGAAACACTCCCCTAGGCTCACACTTAACCCTTTGATCACCCCTAGGTTAACCCCTTCCCTGCCAATGTCATTATTACAGTAACAGTGCATATTTGTAGCACTGATTACTGTAGTAATGTCACTGGTCCCCCCAAAACTGTAAAAAATGTCAGATAGGTCCGATCTGTCTGCTGCAATGTCGCAGTCCGACTAAAAATCGCAGGGTGCTGCCATTACTAGTAGAAAAATCAAATAAATAAAAATGACGTAAATCTTTCCCCTATTTTGTAGACGCGATAACTTTTGTGCAAACCAATCAAAATACGCTTATTGCGATTTTTTTTACCAAAAACATGTAGCAGAATACAAAATGGCCTAAAAGGATGAACATTTTTGATTTTTAAATTTTTTTTGGGGAATGTTATATAAAAATAAGTGAAAAATATTATTTTTTTCCAGAATTGTTGCTCTTTTTTTTTATAGCGCAAAAAATAAAAATCACAGAGGTGATCAAATACCACCAAAAGAAAGCTCTATTTGTGGGAAAAAAATAGCATAAATTTTATTTCGGGACAGTGTCGCACGACCATGCAATTTTCCGTTAAAGTAAAGCATTGCCAAATCGCAAAAAATGGCCTGACCATTAAGGGGGCAAATCCTTCTGGTCTAGAACTGGTTAATCAACCTCTGTGTAAATGTCTAACTTCATACATTATCTAAGATGCCTGGCTGATCTTTGCTAAAGTATAAGAGATTTAAAAAGCTACTCCAGGCAAGTGAAATGGCATTCCTATCCAGCAAATACTACAACTGTGCTAAGTGTTTTAATAAAGAGCCACACCCTGTAATTAATTATTATAACAGCTGACATATGAAATTTAAAAATGAACTCCAGGAATTATCTGTATTGCATACTCACATTGGTGCAATATGGCACAAAGTTACTGTACATACCTTATACCTGATGAGCCACTGAGGAAGCTGAATATCACTGTAGTAGTTGGTGCTATGTGTCACAGTCCCTACCTTATCCTCCTAGAGAACAACTTGTATTTATTAAAAAAGTGAGGTTCAATGAGGGTGGTAGTGCTGGGCAAACAATCCCCTGTGGTCAGTGTGCAGAAGAGAAAGCCAATCAAATAGAATCTGAGCAGCACTCTAAGGATCATGGTAATCATTGTAGTAGTACTGACTACTGAAGGGATTTTCCGCTTCCCTAGCAGTCCATCAGGTGTGAGATATGCATACTTTATAATGCAAAGCTGTATGCCACTATAAAGTATGCATATGGCATGGCATGTACCTAAGCAATCCAGATAAAGATTCATCTTTAAACCAACACCTGTATACATTTTAAAGCCTATTGGCAACCATTTATATAATTCTTATAGTATCTTATATATTGAAAAATGATGTATCGACTTTAATATGAATTTTAATAACCTTTACTTTAAAATATGTTTATAGCCCTATGGATTTCTCTAGTTAATAAGTTTTCTTTTTCCATCCTGATCAGCAGAGATAATTTTAATCTGGTTTCTTTGCTGAGCATAGCAGCAAAATGTAATTGACTATATGCAAAGGATATTAATTTTTGCAAAGTCACATGATTTTGTTTCTATGTTTTTAAGAATTCTGTGTGGTGTACTTTTTAATATAAACCAGAAATAACCTCACCAGTATACCTGCACTTTTACCTCACTTGCCTGTCTTTATGTTTGTAGTAAATTTTGATTTTGTAGTTAATTTTATTCTAAAGGTTCTAATCTCTACTTTTAGAAAATGGGTTTTCTTAACCACTTGCCTATAGTGCACTTTCACCCCCTTCCTGCCCAGGCCAATTTTCAGCTTTCAGTAGCACTTTGAATGACAATTGCGCGGTCATGCTACACTGTACCAATATGACATTTTTATCATTTTTTTCACACAAATAGAGCTTTCTTTTGGTGGTATTTACCCACATAACGGCCGCCCACCACAGATATACTGTGGCAGGCAGCTGCTGCGGGGCAAAGTGACGTAGGGGTACTCCCGACCCCGCTCGTTCCCTGGGGAGCTAGCACGAGTGACCGTCGGCTCAGATGGCCACCGGTCACTCATGATCTCCAGCTGCAGAGGGAGAAAGACAGACGGCTGATGTAAACACAGCCGTCTGTCATTCTCCCTGAGATCATCACAGAGGCTATGCGATCCTGCTATGTAGGATCGTATGTCTCTGTGATGATCTAACAAGCCACCCCCCCTGACAGTTAGAATCACGCCCCTAGGGTCACACTTAACTCCTTGATCACCAATAAAGTTAACCCCTTCCCTGCCAGTGTCATTTTGACAGTAACAGTGCATATTTTTAGCACTGATTACTGTAGTAATGTCACTGGTACTCCCAAAAGTGTCCAAAAAGTCAGTCAGGGGTCCGATCTGTCCGCCGCAATGTCCAGTCCAGTCCAGCAAAAAATCGCAGATCGCCGCCATTACTTGTAAAAAAAACAATAAAAATTTAATAAATCTTTCCTGTAGTTAGTAAACGCAATAAATTTTGTGCAAACCAATCAAAATGCGCTTATTGCATTTAAAAAAAAAATATGAGGCAGAAAACAAATTGGCCTAAAATTTAAAAAAAATTAGAATTTCATATAAAAAAATGGGAAACATTGTTATTTTTTCAAAATTGTCACTCTTTTTTTTATAGCGCAAAAAATAAAAATTGCACAGGTGATCAAATACCACCAAAAGAAAGCACTGTTTGTGGGAAAAAAGGACGTCAATTTTGTTTGGGTACAGCGTCACATGACCGTGCAATTGTCTGTTAAAGTCACGCAGTGCCGAATTACAAAATAGGGCCTGGTCTTTGAGCAGCCAAATCTTCCGGGGCTAAAGTGGTTAATCACCTCTGGTTTTGTTATTTCTTACAAAAAAAAGAAAGAAAAAAGAAACATTTGAAAAAAAAAAAGTTTTTCTTATTTTCTGTGAGTAAATTTTGAAAATAAATATTTTTTCTCCTTCATTGATGTGCGCTGATGAGGCAGCACTGATGGACACTGATAGACTGCACTGATGGGCACTGATGAGGTGGCACTTATGGGCACTGATGAGGTGGCACTTATGGGCACTGCTGAGGTGGCACTGATGAGGAGGTACTAATATGCCGCACTGATGGGCACTGATGGGCACTGAGAGGTGGCACTGATGGGCACTGAGAGGCGGCACTGACGGGTTGCACTGATGGGCACTGACAGATGGCACTGATAGGCACTGACGGGTGGCACTGATGGGCACTGACGGGTGACACTGATGAGCACCGATGGGCGGCACTGATGGACACTGATGGGTAGCACCATCAGTGCCCACAATCAGTGTCCATAGTGCTGCCAGTCAGTGCCCATCAGTGCATAGATGAGCAGGCACTGATGGGCACTGACTGGCAGCACTATGGGCACTGATTGTGGGCACTGATTGTGGGCACTGATGGCGGGCACTGTGGGCACTGATGGTGTGCAGTAATTGGCACTTTATTTACATTTTGTGTAATCAGGGCACTGATAATCAGTGCCCTGATTACTTGTATTTGTCTCCCCTGTGAGGAGGAGCCGCTTCCTCATTTACATGTCATTGACTCTACCAAGATCAGGGTCGCACTGTGTCCTAGCAACACGGGGCGGTCACGATCACTGCTCCGCGCACCCCTGGGGGCATGCGAGAGAGGCTGTCCTGGTGCGCCGTCACATGATGGCATCCCAGAACAATAGCTACACTGCTCCGCCATCATTTGACGGCGGGCGTGTAGCAAGTGGTTAAATGTGCATTTTACCATGTGCGCAAAAAGGCTTGGGCAGCAAAAGAATTAAACGAGAAATAGGGTTTCCGTTTTTCTTGAGAATCATATTTATTTAGGTGGATGCAGCATCTGTCCGATGCTGCATCTGTTCGCTGGCGCTTCTACACTGAGAACTGAGTGATTGAACATCGCCGATCGCTCGGTTATGAAAGTTCAGAGCAGAGAGCTGCTAACTATTAGTCAGCAGTTATCTGCTCTGCTCCCTCCTTGCTCATAAGAGCGCTGAGCTGTGAAGGGCCAGGGAGTGGCCGGGTCAGGCTCTCTGTGGCGCGGTTGTCGGTCCAGGCACCTGGTGGATCCCGACTCTGTGATTGTGATGATGCGGTGCCTAGACCGGCATCTGTGACGTCAGCATAGAGTGGAATTCAGCCCGCTTTCTGCTGAAAAAGGGTCACAGATGTGCAAAACGATCTGCACTCCTATGATCCATAGGAGATGTACAGCCAAACAAGCTTTGACTGTACATCTCCTTTAAATAGTTTTGCTCTGAAGCTGACTCACAGGATATGAGAGATACAGTCATTGCTTTAAAAAGCGTTAAAGATTATAATTGTATTTAATCTCACAGTATTGTTATTGTGTTTTTAAAGATGCGTTAAATGAAATTCAGTAGAACTCAGTGTCTTGCATGTTCTATTATGTCTGCAGTTATCAAAGATTAGGTAGAATTGATGTAATTTTATATGACATGTGGGTGTCATTTCAATATTTTGTTTCATTTGTGAATAATTACACTTACTTGCATTTTCCCTGCTGAGAAATTTCTGGAGTGTTAACTATACATTTGTTATGCCTATTAGAAAACAAAGCTTGTATGAATTAAGAGGAAGAATAAGTGTATCCCGTAAAAAAAAAAAAAAAAAAAAAACTCTACCTTTGTCTTTACGCTATATAAATGATAAGTGTGATTTTCAGTTGCTGCAACTGTCCTGATGTTTCCATGTTCTTTGATTTTTTTCGCTGACAGTTGAACATTGTCCTAATGGTTTGCAGTTCTCTTGGGGACTAACATTGAAGACTAACAAAAGCGATGGAAGTTTATGGTAAAAGGTTTTGTGTAATTGATCAAGTCAATGAACAACCACCTGTAGGCCATTTTTAATTTGAGCCATTGTATTTCCCCGTCTCCCCCTTTTTAGCATACACCAGATCTAGACATGCTAAAAAATGGATGTCTCCACCTTTAGCTTGAATTGTGCCAGTCACAGTCAATGTCTACTATAGCCAGACACCTGCTTATAAATTGTATTGCAAACATTCTAATCACCAGACTTTTTTAGGATTAAAAAACGGCTCTCTTCCATTAGATAAAAATGTTGTTTTGGATATTTGGAGAGTCAGTTGGGCAGATTTTATACCACGTCTTGTCTTCAAAACAGAACTGGAAGTGAGAGGAAATAACTTCCAAATAAAGGGAACTCCTATCTTAGTTACGTCGGGAATGTATGTTCTAACTGGAAGATTTTCTTTCTAGACAGCATAAGTAACTTTTTAGGTTTTCCCTAACATTTGAATCTAGCGACAGAACAAGTAAAAAAGGGGATGAATCTCCCCATTGGAGACTGAGAATGAAAAAAAGGTTCTAACTCCTTCCCACTATATCTAGAATTTAAACTAGAGATATACTTTAAGGGGGTGGGGTGGCTTGATGGTAGCAGACCAAGGGGATCATTAATCCCAGAGCTCCGCTCTGTCTCTAACATCCTGCTGTCCACCCTGCACCATTCCGATCGTCAGACCCACTGACGGCTTCCTCCAGACTGCAGGCACCCCAGTGCCACTATCATGGGGAAAATGGACCAGAACAAGCCTCCTACAGCCACCGAAAAGCCAGATAAGTATTTTAGGCAAGATAGCGCTGGTAGCCTCTCCTCCTTGGATTTTTAACATTTTTTTTATTGGGAATGTTTTATACCAGAAAGTAAAAAATATTGTTTTTTTTTTTTTCAAAATTGTTGGCCTTTTTTTGTATATAGTGCAAAAAAAAAAAATAAAACCCACAGCAGTGATCAAATACGACCAATAGAAAGCTCTATTTGTGGGAAAAATTGACATAAATTTTCTTTGGGTACAGTTTTGCATGATCGCGCAATTGTCAGTTATGCTATATGGCAGTGCCATATCGCAAAAACTGGCCTGGTCATGAAGAGGGGCAAGCCTTCCGGAGCTGAAGTGGTTAAAAAAATAATGGCCCGGAGACTAGAAAAGGTATTTCGGCAGCTAAGTTATTGAAGAAAGTAAATTATAATATGCAAAATGCACTAATCAATACCAATTAATCAGCAATCATTTTGTATTTTATAGACTACTTCTGAATGATGAAAGGAGAAATCTCATCGGTTATTCAGGCTGTTGTTAGTACTATATTTTTTCTTCTTACATTGCCTAGCAATTGCTTTCTGGGGGTTAACATTCTATATATTTTAAGTGAATAGATTATATGAAGTCTAATTTTTCCTATGGATGCCATAATTCCTTTATGTTTTTGTGTTTATTACTGTGGTTTAATGTTTTTGTGGTGGTATGCATTTCAGTGTATAGGCTACAGTATATAAAGTCTAATTTTCTTAGGTTTGACAATTACCCTTGTGCATTTTTTTATAATTACATGAAAATGAAAATATAGAACAGAAGGTTAGCCAGGTTCTTCATGAAGCAGGTTTACTGCACATCAGCTTTTCACTGTAAAATAATTTCTATTGATTGACAGTGGGTATAATTTAATAAAATAATATGTGTTATTATGTGCTATTGCAGAAACTCTACTGTGGTAAACGTCATCATATTGCACATGATAAAAGAGAAGCATGTTAAGAATAGTTAAGCTACTTGACATATTGCATTTTGATGTGCTATGAAATCTAAAAATATATATTTTTTCTTCTTTTTAAATAATTCATTTTAAAGACAGCTTTATCACATGTTTTTTTTTTTTTATACATTGGTATTAGACAAGCTAGCATTTCAGTTAAAAGGGGAGACTTTTCACTTTTAAAAAAGGGCATAAACTTACTTGGGATTCCAAGGAAGCAAGATAAGCTTCCCTTGGTAGGCCAGCATAATTTAACTTTTTAACTAATCTTTAACGTCTTTTTTATCTATGTTAAAAATACATTTTTATTTTTTTACGTCAGGATATCTGGCAATCTAATCTGGCACAAAACAGCCACTTTACTTGTCAAGGTAAATGTAATACCCAAGACTGCAGAGCCCATTAGATGTGAGTGGTGCCCGATGATTTTGCCTAATGATTTATTTTATGTTACAAGTCAATTGCATAGCTAATACTTTCTCCATGATTGAAAGAACTGGAATCCAATGAATAAAAGGAGTGGACAAAGGCAGGCTCTATCTGGTTTGCTGTAGCTTCTCATTCAAACTGTGAGAAGTTCAGTGTGCAGTAAACGTAGGGAGCAATTTCAGTACAGGGAAGAAACCTGTGCAACAGTGTAATACTGAAGGTTCAGTTTGGAGACTGGTAAAATTATGGTGTTTCTATCACTAAAATACAGTAGCATGTGCTGTGTAACATATGTCCTTATTCAAGGTTTTGTATTTCAGTGGGTGGGAAGTATCAAACAAATTGACATTGCTATACAAAGAAAAAGTTATCTATCCTAAAATAATTTTAGCCTATCTTTTAGGATATTAATGAAGAACTTTAACAAAGATATATTCCTCCTGCGATTTCTGCCAATAAAACAGCAGGTGCATGGTCACACTGAAACAACACTCTCTTTATAACAAGAGTTGCATATTCTAGAAGAATCATAAGGTCTATCTAGCTGTACTTTTTGCCGAACTCCCATGTAGAATGTCTCTGTAAAACTGTCTTATTAGGGAAATCATGAGAAATGTTGTCTTTTTTCTATTTAAAAATAACTGTGAAAGTATTATCATTTTTCCTGGACACAACTCTTTGTTGTAATAAACTTTCTAGAGTATTGAACAGGCTTTAACCACTTGCCGACAGCCCCATGCAGATTTACTGTGGCAGGGTGGCTCGGTGCGCATAATCACGTAGATCTAGACACGTAGACACAGCGGGAGCCAGACCACGGGAGGAGCGGTCGCGATTGCTGCTGGCCTCCCGAATTCTTCAGATAAACTGACAGGAGAGCCTCCTGCCTATGTAAACAAGGCAGGCAGTTCTCCTGTCAGACAGGCACAAGGCTAAGCTGAAACACCAATCTATGTGTGCCTGTCACAGAGCCCTCCCCCACACAGTTAGTAAGCACAATTTAGGAGCACACTTAACCCCTTGATCATCCCCAGTATTAACGCCTTCCCTACCAGTGTCATTTATACAGTAACAGTGCATATTATTTAGCACTGCTCACTGTATTGGTGTCACTGGTTCCCAAAAAGTGTCACTTGTTGTCAGATTTGTCCTCTGCAATGTTGCAGTCCCACTAAAAATCACTGATTGCCGCCATTACTAATAAAAACGAATAAAAATGTTTTTTTACCTGCAAAGCCCGCATTGTCCCCGCTGGTGGCCGCATCCATCTGCGTCCATCTTCCTTTCCGGGTCTGCAGACTCCGGCTGTATTACTGGCCAGAGCCGCGTGACGTCATTCCCACACATGAGCGTGGGAGCCGCCGGTCACGTCACAGGGCTCTGAAGAAACGGCACGGGCGACCATTTCTTCAGAACGCATGCGCCGATCACGGCATCACCTGCATGCAATGTAAATATCTCCTAAACAGTGCAAGTTTAGGAGATATTTACAGTACCTATAGGTAAGCCTTATTACAGGCTTTTTGGGATTTTTTTTTACCAAAGATATGTAGCAGAATACAAATTAGCCTAAACTGACAAAGAAATTAGATTTTTTAAAACATTTTATGGGATATGTTTTATAGCAGAAAGTAAAAAATATTGGGTTTTTTTTTTTTCAAAATTGTCAGCCTTTTTTTGTTTATAGCACAAAAAATAAAAGAGGTGATCAAATATCACCAAAAGAAAGCTCTATTTGTGGAGGGAAAAGGGCATCTATTTTATTTGGGTACAACGTGGCATGACCGCGCAATTGTCAGTTAAAACAACGCAGTGGTGTTTCACAATTAAGTAGGGTAAAACCTTCCAGAGCTGAAGTGGTTGCCTGAGTTTGCAGCTCCTGATGACGTCAGTGTGACGAAATGCGTGGAGCGTAGCTACATCGTCGTTGCGTCACTTCCAGGTTTTCGGGTCCGTGGAGTGAATCGCATCCCAGACTTCCTGGTTTTTCCAAAGCTGAATCTTTCCATACCAAAAAAAATGTTGTTTACAATATCACGCTATGGAGCTTGTCTTTTGACATTTGCATGTACATTTGAAACCATTGTAGAAAGTAAGAAACACCAAGAAGGAATACTCTAGGAGTGGCCCTGGATATCTTTATACAGCCAGGTGGAGCTGTGGAGACTGGATACCCTCTTTGAGGGGAGATATCTAGGGTGAGTGGGGCAACTAGAGAGGGGCACATGTGAAGACACTGCTCACTGTGCATGCTTCTGAGAAAATCTCTCCTTCTGCAACATCACCAGTTCCTGCCCTCAGATGAGTATTTGCAGTACTGATATATGAAGGTTGGAATACTGTACTAATGGATGGACTATATTGGCAGCATAACATTGCTAACATATGATTGGTAGCAATGGTCACTTTATACGCTATTGGTCACTTTATATTTGATAAGCACAATTGATATTTTATGGCACAATTGATTTCATCATGTGCTTGTATTTATAGTAATTTATATTAACATTGATTATTTTCACTGGGCACTTGTTTTTTTTTGCACAAAATTCACTATATATATATAATTATAGGCATTTTTGTATTTTTTATAGCTATATGTATAATAAAGTATAATTGGGCACGATATGATATATGACCAATTCAGTCTAACACTCTGAGATAGAATAGAGCAGCGCCAATACCCACTCCTCTTTGCAAATTCACTTTTTAGACACTACCGCGGTAGATAGTCTCGGGGGGGCAGCAGCTATATATTACCAAAATCCATAGCGCAGAAACACATAAACAATCCATAGAGGTGCTTTTGCAAGCTGAAAAAGAAATTAAAAAGTCAAACACCTGCAAAAGAGGTGTTTTTTAAACATTTAAAGTATCGGAGTTACCAAAAGTCTTCTAATGGTAATAAAGTATAAATCATCCCTATGAGTGCAGCAATGTCTTCCCTTTTTGACATCCAAAATAATGTCATATTCAACTTGTTAATTTTGCTTGTGTTATAATTAGGGATGATCGAACGGTTCGGGTCGACCATCGGTTCGACCCGAACATTGGATGTTCGATATTCGGCCGAATACCGAACTTTTTGCGGCAAAAGTTCGGTATTCGGCCACCAGAACCGCCCAAAATGCACTGGGACAGGAACTGGGCTTTAAAAGCCCGTGATTGGCCCAGAAACGTCTGCAAAAGCCAATGAGGGGGCAGGAGTCTCCTAGGAACGTGATTGGAGTGACTACGGGGACCAGAGGCCAATCAGGAGTGAATACGCCCCACACTATATAAGATGGCCCCGCCTAACCCCTAGCACAGTTATCCAGAGCCTGTTGAAGAGAGTTGAAGCAGTTCTGTCTGACTCCTGCTTGCTACACTACATTTCCTACATATCGAGTGGTTCTAAAGCTCCATATAGCAGAATTGTATTTAGCTTACAGCCAGTGTAGTTAGATACAGCGATTGTGCTGGTTCTTAGAGTTAAAAAAAAAAAAAAAAAAAAAAAAAAAAAAACTTAAGGGACAGTGTCAGTCTTCTGCTGTATGGAGCTTTCTATTTAGTGGAAAGGGATATCTAGTGTAGTTAGGGAACTTTGTACTACATTAGTTAGATTTGAAAATTTAGTTTCTGTAGGGAAAGTGTGAGGGTTCTGTTTAGTGAGCACGTGGCACAGTGCTGCTGTATCACAGCAGGTATACGTGCTTGCTAGGCAGCAAAATACAGTGACAACTTAACGCCTGTTGTTCAAAGCGTTAGGTGCACTGTACAAAAGCCTTTGCAACTGTGCGTGACACGCAACTGCTGTGCTGTATCCAGCGACAACTGTGGGTCGCATAGCAGTGTGCGTTTTTCACCGCACACAGTTGCCAACGCATCAGTGACAACCTAACGCCTGTTGTTCAAAGCGTTAGGTCCACTGTGCAAAAGGCTTTGCTACTGTGCGTGAACCGCAACTGCTGTGCTGTATCCAGCGACAACTGTGGGTCGCATAGCAGTGTGCGTTTTTCACCGCACACAGTTGCCAACGCATCAGTGACAACTTAACGCCTGTTGTTCAAAGCGTTAGGTGCACTGTACAAAAGCCTTTGCAACTGTGCGTGACACGCAACTGCTGTGCTGTATCCAGCGACAACTGTGGGTCGCATAGCAGTGTGCGTTTTTCACCGCACACAGTTGCCAACGCATCAGTGACAACCTAACGCCTGTTGTTCAAAGCGTTAGGTCCACTGTGCAAAAGGCTTTGCTACTGTGCGTGAACCGCAACTGCTGTGCTGTATCCAGCGACAACTGTGGGTCGCATAGCAGTGTGCGTTTTTCACCGCACACAGTTGCCAACGCATCAGTGACAACTTAACGCCTGTTGTTCAAAGCGTTAGGTGCACTGTACAAAAGCCTTTGCAACTGTGCGTGACACGCAACTGCTGTGCTGTATCCAGCGACAACTGTGGGTCGCATAGCAGTGTGCGTTTTTCACCGCACACAGTTGCCAACGCATCAGTGACAACCTAACGCCTGTTGTTCAAAGCGTTAGGTCCACTGTGCAAAAGGCTTTGCTACTGTGCGTGAACCGCAACTGCTGTGCTGTATCCAGCGACAACTGTGGGTCGCATAGCAGTGTGCGTTTTTCACCGCACACAGTTGCCAACGCATCAGTGACAACCTAACGCCTGTTGTTCAAAGCGTTAGGTCCACTGTGCAAAAGGCTTTGCTACTGTGCGTGAACCGCAACTGCTGTGCTGTATCCAGCGACAACTGTGGGTCGCATAGCAGTGTGCGTTTTTCACCGCACACAGTTGCCAACGCATCAGTGACAACTTAACGCCTGTTGTTCAAAGCGTTAGGTGCACTGTACAAAAGCCTTTGCAACTGTGCGTGACACGCAACTGCTGTGCTGTATCCAGCGACAACTGTGGGTCGCATAGCAGTGTGCGTTTTTCACCGCACACAGTTGCCAACGCATCAGTGACAACCTAACGCCTGTTGTTCAAAGCGTTAGGTCCACTGTGCAAAAGGCTTTGCTACTGTGCGTGAACCGCAACTGCTGTGCTGTATCCAGCGACAACTGTGGGTCGCATAGCAGTGTGCGTTTTTCACCGCACACAGTTGCCAACGCATCAGTGACAAATATGCCTGGTAGACCAAGAAAAGGCATACGTGGCCCTGCTGCGGAAAGGGGCACAGCTTCTAGGGTGTCTAGAGGCAGGGGTGGACGTGGTGGTCAGTCCTCAGCCAGGCCACCATTTGGATTGTTCTCCGGCAGTGGCCAAGCTATACGTCCACAGTATGTACAGGAGGTGGTGGACTATATGAACAAACCCTCATCATCGGCATCATCTGCAACTACAGTGACCCAGGCAGAGAAAAGTGGTCAGTCTTCTGCAGTTGTCAGAACAAATACAGATGAGTCCATGTCCACCTCATGTCCTCCCTTAGACCCAATTTCAGACATGGCAGAGGAGTCAGCTGAGCTGTTTGACCACAGTGTCGGCCATCTACTCCAGCCTGATGCTCAGTCCTTTATGGAGTCTGATGTTGGGTCTGAGTTTGAGGAGGAGGCAGAGCAAACAAGAGGGGAGAGCAGACGGCCCGCTCCATCTAAGGCCGCACCTGTTGTCTCCCAGGCCAGGCCTGATGCTCAGTCTTTGATAGAATCAGATGTTGGGTCTGAGGTTGAGGAGGAGGCAGAGCAAACAAGAGGGGAGAGCAGACGGCCCGCTCCATCTAAGGCCGCACCTGTTGTCTCCCAGGCCAGGCCTGATGCTCAGTCTTTGATGGAGTCAGATGTTGGGTCTGAGGTTGAGGAGGAGGCAGAGCAAGCAAGAGGGGAGAGCAGACGGCCTACTCCATCTAAGGCCGCACCTGTTGTCTCCCGGGCCACTATACACACCTCATCTTGCTGGGCCTTTTTTGAGACATCCCATGCAGATAAAACAGTTGCGATCTGCAAGATTTGTAAGAAGGGTATAAAACGTGGCAAAAATGTCAACCACCTGGGTACAAGCTGCCTAAACAGGCATTTGACAACCCACCACTCGGCCCGTTGGCAGGAGCATTTAAAGAACCCACAAAAGGGCCAAAGATTGGTCAGTCGGCCTCCTAGTTCTCCTCGCGCTCCTCCTCATGCTCCATCTGCTCCACCTGCTCCACCTGCACATCAGTCTGTTCCTGGCCCTGCTATAGTCACTCGTCACCTGTTGGCAGCCTCCACTGGCAGGGATGATGATATAGCAGGCAGTGTCGCATCTACCTCCAGCACACCACCAGCTGTATCATCTAGACGCCAAATTTCGATTCCACACATGCTGGAACGAAAAAAAATGTATACTCCCCGCCACCCACATGCCCAGCGTCTAAACAGTAGTTTGGCTAAACTACTGGCTCTGCAACTATTACCATTTAACCTGGTAGAGTCTGCTCCCTTCCGTGACTTCGCAAAATGTGCAGTTCCACAGTGGCAGGTGCCAAGTCGGCATTACTTTTCCCGTAAGGCCCTGCCATCCCTATACCAACATGTGGAAGGCAATGTAGTGTCATCCCTGGCCAAGTCAGTCAGCCGTAAGATACACTTGACGGCTGACACTTGGTCAAGCAAACATGGGCAGGGACGGTACATTTCTGTCACTGCTCACTGGGTGACACTGCTTGCCAGTGGAAGGGATTGTAGCCAGGGCTCGGTGCTGCAGCCAGTGTTGCCCCCACGTCTGCAAACAGCTGGTGGTGTCGCTGATCCGGGTAGATCGATCACTTCTACCCCCTCCTGCTCCTCCTCCTCTACCTCCTCCATGCCCTCCTCTGCAGAATGGTCCTTTGAATATGATGAGATACCACGTAAACGTTCAAAGGGCTATTCTATGTCTCAGGCCAAAAGGTGTCACGCAGTGCTGCAGCTTGTGTGTCTAGGGGACAGGCAGCACACTGCCCCTCAGATTCTTGGGGCTCTGCAGGCACAGGCCCAGAGGTGGTTGACACCACGCCAGCTGCAGCCAGGGATGGTGGTTACTGATAATGGGTCAAACCTCCTGGCCGCCCTTCGTCAGGGAAAGTTAACCCATGTGCCATGCCTGGCGCATGTCCTGAATCTCGTGGTACAGCGGTTTTTGAACTCGTACCCGGGAATGCAGGATGTGCTAAGGATGGCAAGAAGGGTGTGCAGTCACTTCAGGCGGTCGTACAGTGCCACTGCACGTTTGGCCGAAGTGCAGCGCGAGTTTCACCTGCCGGTACACCGCCTCATCTGTGACATGCCCACCCGCTGGAACTCCACCTTGGCTATGCTGCAGCGCCTGTACACGCAGCAGAGGGCCCTCAATGAATACCTATGCGAGTACGGCACCAGCACTGGCTCTGCGCGCCTGGGCTTCTTTTCACCACGGCAGTGGCTTTTGATTAAGGATGCATGCGCTGTCCTCTCGCCATTTGAGGAGGCCACAAGGATGGTCAGCCGGGACAGCGCATGCATCAGTGACACCCTACCGGTACTGTTTTTGTTGGAGCACACTCTGCGTGGCATTATGGACAGGGCACTGGAGGCAGAGCAGCAGGAGGAAGAGGAGGACTTCCTTGCCTCTCAAGGCCCCCTTTATCCTGAGAATCCTGACCCCATTATGCCTAGCTCCCAGAGGCCCGAGCAGGATCCAGGGGTGGAAGAGGAGGAGGAGGACGATTCTGCGGGAACTTTTGCAGGGTTTGAGGAGGAGGAGGAGGAAGACATGCGGCAATCTGCAAGGCCTAGTTTGACTCCCTCGGGACACTTTGGAGTAGTACGTGGCTGGGAGGAGGAGGAGCCCGTTGAAGATAATGTCGTTATGAGTGACCCCGAGGAGTCAGCTTCTCAGGCCTTCGCTAATTTGCGACGCATGGGAAACATCATGCTCCAGAGCCTGCGAAAGGACCCCAGAATCAAGGCCATTAAAGAGACTAACCACTATTGGTTGGCCACCCTACTTGACCCCCGGTACAAGTGTAAAGTCTCGGAGCTTTTCCCATCCACCCATAGAGTCCACAGGATCAAATCCCTTGAGGACAGTCTCAAGAGGAATCTGGTGAACATGTTCCCCGACTCCCGTAGGGTGCAGGGGCGGGGACAACCTACCATGGATTCTACTGGTGGTCACGAGAGGAGCGTTGGAGAAGGCGTGCGGTTGACGGATGCCTTTCGGTCTTTTTTTAGTCCTCACCGCCCAGGCCTCTCAGCTGCCACATCGCATCGACAGCGTCTGCATCACATGGTGGACGATTACGTGAGGGCACAAAGTGACACAGAGGGCTTTTCATGTGACGAATCCGATCCACTGGCATACTGGGTCTTAAGATTAGACCACTGGCCAGAACTGGCCCAGTATGCCATGGAGTTGTTGGCCTGCCCTGCTTCCAGTGTCCTATCGGAACGGGCATTCAGCGCAGCAGGAGGATTCGTCACAGACCATCGAACTAGACTCTCCACCGACTCAGTCGACCGTTTGACATTCATTAAGATGAATCAGTCGTGGATATCAAGCTTTGATGCACCTGATGCAGACCTTGTAGACTAGGCTATCGTTGTGATGTGGCAGTTGAGCCTCAGTTTAAGCCTGGACCATGGTGCCACCCTCAAACCCTCCTCTCATTCTCTTTACGTTCACAGAACCTCATTTTGGTTATGACAAAAACGACAATGTTTGCGCACCTGTTCCACAGGTGCACACCTTTACAATTTTTGGGCCTCCTTCAACACCAGCTCTTTGGGGTTAAGGTGGGGAGGCTATGCTAAAACAAAAACGACAATGTTTGCGCACCTGTTCCACAGGTGCACACCTTTACAATTTTTGGGCCTCCTTCAACACCAGCTCTTTGGGGTTAAGGTGGGGAGGCTATGCTAAAACAAAAACGACAATGTTTGCGCACCTGTTCCACAGGTGCACACCTTTACAATTTTTGGGCCTCCTTCAACACCAGCTCTTTGGGGTTAAGGTGGGGAGGCTATGCTAAAACAAAAACGACAATGTTTGCGCACCTGTTCCACAGGTGCACACCTTTACAATTTTTGGGCCTCCTTCAACGCCAGCTCTTTGGGGTTAAGGTGGGGAGGCTATGCTAAAACAAAAACGACAATGTTTGCGCACCTGTTCCACAGGTGCACACCTTTACAATTTTTGGGCCTCCTTCAACACCAGCTCTTTGGGGTTAAGGTGGGGAGGCTATGCTAAACAAAAACGACAATGTTTGCGCACCTGTTCCACAGGTGCACACCTTTACAATTTTTGGGCCTCCTTCAACACCAGCTCTTTGGGGTTAAGGTGGGGAGGCTATGCTAAACAAAAACTACCATGTTTGCGAACCTGTTCCACAGGTGCACACCTTTACAATTTTTGGGCCTCCTTCAACACCAGCTCTTTGGGGTTAAGGTGGGGAGGCTATGCTAAAACAAAAACTACCATGTTTGCGAACCTGTTCCACAGGTGCACACCTTTACAATTTTTGGGCCTCCTTCAACACCAGCTCTTTGGGGTTAAGGTGGGGAGGCTATGCTAAAACAAAAACGACAATGTTTGCGCACCTGTTCCACAGGTGCACACCTTTACAATTTTTGGGCCTCCTTCAACACCAGCTCTTTGGGGTTAAGGTGGGGAGGCTATGCTAAACAAAAACTACCATGTTTGCGAACCTGTTCCACAGGTGCACACCTTTACAATTTTTGGGCCTCCTTCAACACCAGCTCTTTGGGGTTAAGGTGGGGAGGCTATGCTAAACAAAAACTACCATGTTTGCGAACCTGTTCCACAGGTGCACACCTTTACAATTTTTGGGCCTCCTTCAACACCAGCTCTTTGGGGTTAAGGTGGGGAGGCTATGCTAAACAAAAACTACCATGTTTGCGAACCTGTTCCACAGGTGCACACCTTTACAATTTTTGGGCCTCCTTCAACACCAGCTCTTTGGGGTTAAGGTGGGGAGGCTATGCTAAACAAAAACTACCATGTTTGCGAACCTGTTCCACAGGTGCACACCTTTACAATTTTTGGGCCTCCTTCAACACCAGCTCTTTGGGGTTAAGGTGGGGAGGCTATGCTAAACAAAAACTACCATGTTTGCGAACCTGTTCCACAGGTGCACACCTTTACAATTTTTGGGCCTCCTTCAAAGCCAGCTCTTTGGGGTTATGGTGGGGAGGCTCCGCCAACACCAAAACTACCATGTTTGCGCACCTGTTCCACAGGTGCACACCTTCATAATTTTTACGCCTTCTTCAACACCAGCTCTTTGGGCTTACAGTGGTATGGCTCCGCCAACACCCAAACAACAATTTTTGCGCACCTGTCACACAGATGCATATCATTGTAATTTTTTTCCTTACAAAGGCAATTATTGCTTTCATTACCAGCACTTTCATAGGGATATGGTGTCAAGGCATCGTCCGCACCACCAAATGCCCAATTTTTAAGCATCCTTTACTTCTATTCAAAGTCAAGAGACAACAGTATTCATCCAAAACATCTCTAATCTTGTTCACTCTGCACTACATTGTGGCCCCTACCCCTAACCCTCAATGTATCCGTGCATATATGTCTGTTTCTTGTGAGATTTCAAGTTAAAGTGCACCAAACACCATTTTACATGAAATAAAGTGCAATTACATACATCTTTGGACTTCTTGAAACATTTGGTAATAAAAGCCCCATTGTGGAAATACACCCGTTAATTATATGCACATTTAAAGAGACAGCACCTTTTTCCAAAAAAACCTCTAATCTTGTTCCCAGTGCACTGCATTATGTCCCCATCATACACATTGGCTGAGCCGTTGATTAGGAGCAAAAGAAAGGTGCGGTTAAGCAAAAAAGTCATTTTTGAAGGTTTGGTATGCTGTAATTCTGGTTCTGGACATGCTACAGAGCTGAAACTTCACAGGTACAACTTTTAGACCCCCCAGACACTAAATCCAAAGAAATCTCTTTTTTTTTTTTTTTTTTTTATTTTTTCAATAATTGGCTATCTATCAAAAACGACAATTTTTAAGAACTTTTTTTTGTGTGATTAATAGTCCCTGGGGCATGACCCAGAACCCTAGGCACTTTTTAGGGGCATTTATTGGGTTTTAGGGCTTAAAAATGGTGTTTTTTGATTACAGAAGTTCGGGTCCCATTGATTTCAATGGGGTTCTGAAATCCGAACCGAACTTTCGTGAAGTTCGGGTGTTCTGGTCGAACCGAACTTTTCAAAAGTTCGATCATCCCTAGTTATAATGCTGGGGCTTGTAGTAAACAGTTTCTCCCTGTGTCTTTTTAACTGCCTAAAACCAGTGACTTGTTTATGGTATTCCATTGTATGGGAGAACGGTATTCCATTGCACAGCCTTTTTTCATACTTCTTTATATAAAATATATTAGCTTAACTAATTAGATAAGTGCCCATTTATTTTCACTCTAGGACAGAACGTGTGTTACTGGCAGAATAATCAGTTTAAAAGAAAAAGATAAAAAAAGGAGACACAACATTCAAGAACTGCAAAGCTGTGACATATTATATCTTTGTTCTTAGTAAATAAACAAAAAGAACAAATATACCTCAAAATAATGAGGATGTATTAGAGCTTCCCAGTGCAAAAGGAATGACACTGCTATTATACCCCAAAAGACAATTAGCAAAGACGGATAAATGTAATGATGAACTTCTATTCAAAATATATATAAAAAAATATCCATTGGTGATATAAAGTCCATTAGGGAATTTACACTTCAACAACGTCTGAAGCCTCGCCTTTGGATAAGATGTGAGGTACTTCCCGCCAAACAACCATGTGGAAACAGAAAAAAGGGAAGGGAGAGAAAGTGCCACTGTCTAAGTGTAGCATATGTAAAAAAACAAACAAACATAAATGCACTCATATACCAACAAGTGGACACAGGATGTTTAAAGTGAATCAGCAAGATGTTAACCAATCTATTGAGTTCCTCCGATGGGCATGGATAGGAGAAAAACAAGAAAAAAAAAGAAGAGAGAATGCATGACTCTAAGCATAGTATTTATTGAAATCAAAAATAGAAATAAAATAATCATTAATGCACTCACATTTAATGAAAAAAAACTGGCATTAAAAAAAAAAAAAAACAACAGAGAAAGGGGAGTCCACCATGAAATGTATAGACATGGCCACTTCTATACGTGTGACATCATTGCGGCCACCCAGATTGCTGAAGAATCTATTTCTTGTGGTCCACAGTGGCCCCCATTTGTATAAACTAAGCTGGCTCTTCCTGGTTCCTAGCTGTCCAGCACTGATTCATATTTCTTCACCTAATAGAGGGGCTCTCATCAACACCATTGACTGTGTATGCTGCCATCCGTTGGGACTAAGGATGTTGTTATACCTTCTATTAATGCCTGTTTATATTCATTAAACATGAGTGTAATATTGTGTATACTATCACGTTATATTATCACATGTATATTATCACGTTATAATTTCAATAAATACTACACTAAGAGTGGTGCGCTCCCCCTCTTCTTTTTGGTTTTTCTCTTATCATTGCCCCTTGAAGGGACCCAAGAGATTGCCACCTGCTGAACATCTTGCTGATTCACTTTAGACATTCCATGTCCACTTGTATGTATGTGAGTGCATACATTTTTTCCCTATGTTTTAACATATGCTACACTTAGACAGTGATCCTTTCTCTCCCTTCTCTTTTTTTCTGTTTCCTCATGTATTTGTTCTTTTAGTTGGGCAGGCTTTAAAGCTTTTTTGTTAAAAAGTACTGCAGCTATCCAATTTCCATTGAATTTATATCAGCAAAATGGAAACAGTGCCTAAGAAAGTCAAACAGAGCATAGGACTAGTCCCATATATGGCCTGTGGTCTCCCTGCAGCTGATCTTTTCCCCATTACTGACTTTTCAGGATTAAGTTGCTAAAACTAGAGTGCAAAATCTGGTACAGCTGTGCATTGTAGCCAATTAGCTTGTAACGTCAGCTTGTTCAATTAAGCTTTCACAAAAAAAAAAAAAAATGTGGATTGGCTACCATGCACAGCTGCAATGGATTTTGCACTCTCTGGTTTTATTAAATCAACTCCACCATGTCTTGTACTACATTGTTTGTGTGAGTAGATGGTGATCTTAGGAGAGGCTGGACTGCTTCCTCATACAAGAGCTATGTTCTTCACAATATAAGGAAGTATTCAATGTACAGGCTGCTCACTTAGCAGTGTGGATGTTCACGTTTTATAGCGAATATTAAAAAAATCTGGTTTGGGCAGGGATTGAAATTTGGTTTGGGCAGGGAATAATAATAATAATAATAATAATTCCTTTCCTTCCTATGTAATTGGATTTATTTTTTATTTTTGTATTGATTTTAGTAGATTGCACAATGAGCCTCTTCCTCCCCTTTTTCATGCTATTTATGAAGCAGCTTGTTTGACGAAAGGTGTTACAGCTATCCAATTTCCATGGAGTTTATATGAGACCAAGTGCCAGTGTTTTATGACCTGATTTTTAACTTAAAGCGGCATGAGGGATCATATTCAAAGGGTAAATATATTACTTTTTGGGTGTAATGGGGGAGTTAATCTTTGCTGAGTTAGCTTGGCCCATACCCCATTCAGGGAAAATTCAATATTAGTTTCATTTTTTTCTGGAGCACTGTATTGATATCATCACCATTTGAGCAATTAAAGAGACTTTTTCTCTTGGACTGCATGGGTTATTTATGTATTTGCACTGTGATTATTGATGTATGCATTGATTATTTATGCACACTGATTATATTTTTGAAGGCAATGAATATTTATTATATTCATCATTAATTATTGATATATTTATAGTATGTTTTCAGGGTCTTTAATTCAATTTTAGCACTCATTTATAGCACTGTGTATGTTTAAATTGTTTGATCTCTTTTTGATATTTATGCAGCAATTTTTTTTTAATTTTTAGGAGCAAAGAATGTTCATTTTATTTTATCTCTTTAATATGAGCAAATAAGACAACTGTTTAGACCAACCTTTCCCAATATTTTTAACACGGAGGAACAATTGAACTTTCCAGTCACAGGGAACCGCTGGTAATAATTTCAATATCTACAGCTCACGGTACATCAGTGGGATGGTCACTGGGTAGAACACTTACATTTGTAGTCAATAGGAAGAATCACCTCCTGACAGATAACTAAAAAGATCTTTGTTGTCAGTGATTACTGATCTGAGAGGCAAAAATGTATCATTGCTCAAGGAATGCCCAGTAATCTCTGGAGGAACCCTAGGGTTCCACTTAACCCTGGTTGAGAATGGCTGACTTTTCAGATATTGATATTGTATAAGAATTTGACAGTTTTTTTTCTCAGTTGTATATCACACATGGTAGGAAGAGAATATAATATTAATAATAATATTAATGACAATAATAATAATGTGAATAGCAGCAAAATGTGTTCAGAAATTAAACTGAATAAAACAAAATTCTGAGAAATATGGAAAAAATAAATAACTATATTAGGATCACCAGACCAATGAAACCTTTAGCCCCTTTCTATTACCACTATATTATCATTATTATTGTACAAGATTTATATAGCAGGTAGAATTCAGTAACATACAGAAAAGCAGCTGCAGAGAAATATAATAAAGGGTAATACTACAGATTGGGTGTTATGCCCTTAGAATAGGTATCTGATTGCTGTGGACAGTCTGCTGCTTTTAATATCTCTGTCCATTCACAGGGTGGGGTTGGGACAAAACCTGTGTTACCTAACTGCAGTAGAGAAAATTCAGGTCTCCTGTCCTGCCATGCATGACCGTGCTGTGTGTCAGAGCAGTGCAAATCTCAGAACTGGATAGACAGAAACAGTACTAATTTGACAGGTAAACAGCTCCAATATATGTCTCAGCATAATCCAAGAGAAAAGCCATACATGGATGATGTCTTTACAGCCAAAACATTAATCAGTTGACATACATAAGTATGTGGTCCTGCTATCAAGACAACCCCTCTAACATGTTTCATCTGATGGGCTTAATAATATAGAACGTATATGTTTCATCACTGTAATTAGCTGTTCCACTTTAGAGTTTCCACTTTAAGGCCGCCGGGCTCCGATATCACATTTGTACCAGACCCCCATTATGTCTCATACAAAGATTTCCTAGGCACAAATTATGGAATAGACAGAATTCTGAAGAACATGTACAGAATTTATCTTCATAAAAAAAGCATAGAAATGCAGAAGAATGACAGCAAAAAAATTGATCAAGTGACCCTTCAAGTTTTCCCCTATTTTTTAAATTTATGCCTGAGGATCTTTATCCCAAGCTTTTTTAAATGTACCTACTGTTGATTAATTTGTTGATTAATGATTTATTGTTGATTAATTTCACTTACTGTTGAGCACTAATACTTTCCCTTCTAAACAAGAGGCAGGGTCACCAGGTTCCAATTCCTATAGACCTGAAGGTATGTTTGTTGACCAATAGATCACCCTATGAATCTTAGTTTGGAGCTTTCTATGCTGAATTGATTACCAGATTGCCTCATAGATACCCCACCTACAGGTGTAAAAGAAGAGGATAGTCTAAGCCCCTCTAATAGTAATTTCGTCAGAGATGAGACAATACTAGCAGAGCACTCAGAACATTCCAATAAAAGATTCACAAGGTCTCCAAAGAGGTTGATGTATGACCTCTTGGGAGATGGTTCAGAGGAAGTTGTACATGCTTCTCAGAGAAAGATATTGAACCAACCTCTTCATCAATTGGACTAAATGAAGGTGGTATTTGTCCACCCTCTGACACACCTTATGAGGTCATACCAAGACTAAAAGCTCACGGGCGGAATCACCTTCAATCGGCTCAAGATTCACAAGGGGTTCCACCGTGGGCAACAAAATGATACTAAAACTTTTGGTAGTTTTGTGTTTAAGTTATATTTGTTACTATTACTGTATATTGATATACAAACACTATGTGATAAGTGTTCAACATAAAGGTGCTCCCGATCGTCTTTGGGGGACTAAAGAGGTTTAGCGGGGGGAGTATATAGTTAGGCTCTGTCACATCTAAGGAGCATTGGGGAAGCTCTACATGTTTAGTTTGCATGTTAAGGAAAACAGCATGTAAAGGAAATAACATCTACTGTAAATGTGTACCTATAATTTTATGTTTGCACCTTCTGCATACTCTATAGATAATCCTTATGTGATAGAACATATGTACAGTAAATACCATTGCTGTAAAAAGGAGTGCATGTACATTGGCAGGTAGGTTCTCTGTTCTAGGGTTGCTACATAGCTGTCAGCGTTAGTTACAATACTTGTTATTTTTTTTTTCCTTGGAAATTTTTTATTTTGAGATCAGGAAATGTATTAAAATAAAATAAAAAAAAAATACAAACTTGCTACCCACAAACCTTCACAAAAAAAAAACTTCAGCAATAAAACAGGTAATTTACAAGCAAAGGTGATAATGAACTACCTAGACTAGTAAACAAACATTGTAGTGGTTTCCTAGATCATCCCCACATGCTGAAATAATATTTGCTAATTGGACTTAGCAACAAACACATTCAAGGCACTTACATTCAAGCATTAGCGCTCCTAAATGGCTGCTCATTATTAAATCTCAACAGCTAGTAATTGTACTGACAGACATCAAGGTTACTAAAGCAACAGCAGAACAATCAAAATGAATGTATTTACTTAGATTTATTCTTGGCAAATTTTATATGGATAATTATGTGACACAAAAATTACTACTATTATGGCTCTTCTATTAATATCATTAATAGTGTTGTTTCCTTTATTCCGCTATTTCAAACACAGCACTTTTCTTGTTATAAGAGTGTAGCTTATTTAAAAACATGGAGCAATCAATTGGAAATTCTGAAAAAAAGTACCCTGTTGCGTGTTCCAGGGCTGCTAGTACTGACCTGTCCTTCTAGAAATGTTAGTTGCTTGGCTCTAATGCTGATCCTTAGGGGATTGATTTATGGGAGTTGGGAGTACAGGCTGGTCATTTGGCAGAATTAATGTTCACATTGCAAAGTGAATATTACAAAATAAAGTTAACCACTCTAAATATCCTAAAATGTATTTATTTTTTTATCATTGGTATTCAAATTGAAAACAGGCATACCTTTTTTTACTAACATTCACTATGCAAGTCAATATACACTTTGCAAAGTGGGCATTGACCGCACTAACAAATAGCATCCACTCTATTACTAACTCTACCCGATAGACTAAGCTAATGTTAAAGCCAGAGGATCAAAGACACAACACTGGAGCATTAAGGACTGATTTACTTAAGTGGCTAAGAATACTCACATAATAAACTGAAGTAAATATTCACTTCTGTTATTTAGTCATGTACTGGATAATTGAAATGAACATTTACACATTTATTGTGTAAAGTTGTTTAACCACTTTACCACCGGAGGATTTTGCTGTCTTACGTCCAGGCCACTTTTTGCGATTCGGCACTGTGTGACTTTAACTGACAATTGCGTGGTCGTGCGACACCATACCCAAAAGAAATTTATGTCCTTTTTTTCCCACAAACAGAGCTTTCTTTTGGTGGTATTTGATAACCTGTGCGATTTTTACTTTTTGTGCTATAAACAAAAGAAGAGCGTAGATTTTGAAAAAATAACAATATTTTTCACATTTTTTTATATGAAATTCCCCCCCCCCCCCCAAAAAAAAATGTAAAAATCAAAATTTTTTTAAATTTTTGACCAATTTGTTTTCTGCTACCTATGTTTGGTAAAAAAAATCACAATAAGCGTATTTTGATTGGTTTGCGCAAAAGTTATTGCGTTTACTATCTAAGGGAAAGATTTCTGTCATTTTTGGGCGGACAAATCGGACCCTTGACTGACATTTTTGACACATTTGGGGGTACCAGTGACATTACTACAGTAATCAGTGCTATACATAGGGAAGAGGTTAATTTTATTGGAGAGGGAGGGGTTAATGTATGCCTGGTGCTTACTAACATGTGTGGGGGGAGGTGACTAAGTGACACAGGGATAGATTGCAGGTTCAGCTATGCTGAACCCTGCAATCTGACCCTGTCTGTCACTTAGGAGATCCGCCCGCTTTGTTTACACAAGCGTGCGGATCTCCAGACTCGATTCCCCGACGATCGGGGAAGAGCGGCGGTAATCACCGCCGCTCCTCCCCTGGCCCGACTCCCGCTGTGACTGAATACAGCGGGAGCGAGCCTCCGGCAGCGCGCGCGCGCCGCCCACAAGGGGAGGAGTCCAGCGACGTAGGTCTACATCGTTGGACGGGAATGAGCCACTTTGCCGCAGTACAGTCAACGTGACTGGTCGGCAAGTGGTTAAGCTAGTTAAAGAAGAGCTAAAGTCAAAGTTGTTTTATTTTCTATTTTGTATAGTGTAAGGGAGGGTTAAAACTCATGTCATTTTATTTGCCCTCTGTGTGTCCCATTGGGGAGAATTCTCTTTGCTTCTTATCTTGTAGTCAAAACAGGAAGTTAGAGTAAATACCTCCAAAGTAAGGGAATATCTAGTTGTTACCAGGGTCACTAGAACGTGTCCCCCATTGGATGATTTTCCTTATGTTCATGTTCTGGTGACAATCCAAAGTTTGGTATTTTCTATTGCTTTCACTGTAATGATCAGTAAGAATGACAAATAAAGAGGGTGAATCTTCCTAAGGAGGGTATAGACAGCAGCAAAAATCCTGACAATGGTTCTAGTTCCTCACTACTCTATCACAAACTTAAAAAAATGTTTTGCCTTCAGTTATACTTTAGCCTTTTTGTGTGTCAAGATGTAATTTCAGTGTTAATCATCTAATTTGAGGACTATATTAGCATGGATATGGAAGCTGGGTGTATGTATTACCTGGCATGCACTGTTATTTTAGGTTTCAGCAGTTAAATTCATATGATGTTCAGTATAGTTTTTGACAGTTGTTGCATGCAGTTAATAAAAATCTAAATTTATTACATATACTTCTGTTACATTTTTAATGTCATGATGGCACCCAAAAGAGTTCAACGATTGTATCTTTGATACATTTACAGTTTGTATTGGTTGTGTTCTGTTATGATACACCAATTAAACAGATTGTGTAATTCAAATAAATATCCTGTCTTTCATGACTGACAGCAGATTAGCAGGGTTGGGAATTTAAAGTTCATACATTTAAATACTTCAAGAGCGGTTTTTCTTAGAACACCAGGTAGCAAGCAATAGAGTGACTTGCAGCATCAGCAGGGTGGCTTGTTGCACTACAGTATTTATTTACCTTTCTACCAGACTCTGATCTTTGCAAATGCCTTTACATCCATTCAGATGTTCCCTTCTTTTTTTTTTTTTTCTTTTGTGTTGGTAGGTCTCTCACAGCCTATCACTTGATACTTTTGCCTTGGGGGCTCCAAGAAGATTCACATTTATTGTTCAAAGTGTGTTGTCTTTCCAAATTTGCTTTCATTTTCTAACAATTTTTTCTTGTCTCTAACCTGTTGTCTGGTAAATGATGTCCATAGTTCCCAGAATGGAGATACTTTTTGGAGCATTGAAGGTCCCTACCCTTGTTCTGCTGCCAACCTGGATGATTTCCATATTAGCTGCAGCTAGACAAAATACAGTCTGAACTTATTTTGATGTCTTCATTGGCACTTCCACCATTATTGCAATGTTGCCCAAGCAGAGGAATGACTGCATTATTTATATTCTCTTTATGATAATTGGCTTGTTAGGTCTAAGATATCCTTGCAGTTGGCATCTATGGCATTATTTCAACCCCTCATAACTGGCTCTCCATTTAGATCTTGCAATTTGGACATCACATAAGAATGACTTGAATATCGACAAAGTTCTTAAGGCCCCATTGAGTGCCTTTCCTCATGCCATTCAAACATTCATGTTCTCCATAAATATTTTGCGTGTGGAGATGATAAATGCATATAAAATTAGGTAGTAGTAATAATAATTATTATACTAATAATAATACAATAAGAATAGTCGGGAGATTGTTCTGCACAATTGTTTGCCTGACAAGCATTCTCCTTGATTTTAAATATATTTCTATGCATTTATAAAAGACTACTTGATGAGTTTTATTTTCTATTTTCTTCTAGTTAGTAATTTACAGATATAATAGAGTGTGCCTTTAACCCCCAATTGTGCCATTCATTTATTTTTTTCTGGTGTTTCTGTGGATACATCTAGGCTTGGCTCAGTTATATGTCTTTTCTTTAGCATTCTGTAGTGTTGTCGGAAGTCTTGCTTGTTGTTTAAATACAAAAGTTTTCTTCCTATCTGTCCAATGTTATAAGAAGGACATTGTCATATGGATGACACACAACTGAGATCACAACCCTTGACAACAATCCACCTTTAACATTCTTCTGTCATAAATAATCTTACATCAAGCCATCACTTACCCAAACATTTCTTCCAGACAATGAAAGTCAGCACTGCCAGCCTCTCTCTCTTTAATACAATAAATAAGATTTAAAATACCTTGTACAATGTATAACTGACAACCAGTATTCCTAGAAATGTTTTAATGGTAATACACTGAGCAGTTAAAGGAAATAGAACATTTATTTGTGTCAGAACAATGATCCAAGCCTTCATGTCAGTAATAATGTAATACTTATGTGGTAAGTTACCTCCATTGCCAGTTATTTTTTAATTTTCTGACACTCAAAAGAAACATTAAAGTGATCGTAAACAAATTTTTTTAAAATAACAAACATGGTATACTTACTTGCTCTGTGCAATGTTTTTGCACAGAGCAGCCCTAATCCTCCTTTTGTAGGGTCCCCTGCTGGTGCTTTTGGCTCCTCCCCCTTCTGAGTGCACTCGTGCTGACTCAATCCTTTCCATTAACACACCTTGTTACTGGCTGTGATTGACAGAAGCAAGAGCCAATGGCTCCCACTGCTGCTTCCATGTGCAGTGAGGAGGAAGAGAGAGAAGAAAGCAGATGATCTTGGGCTCAGCACTGGGCCAAGATCAGGCTCAGATATGTATTTAAGGGGGGGAAGCTGAACAGAGACAGTTCTTTTTTTTTTTAAACACATTTTTAGTAAATTTTGTTTTGTACAAAAAAATACCAAAGATACAAATTAGCTCTAATGCGCTTAACAAGAAACACAGAAAACAATACCAATTAATGTCTCTTACATTTGGTCAAAGATATACAAGGCAATATGGGCAGCAGAAAAGGGGGTGCAACAAGCAAGATGTTTGAAGTATCAAACATCAGTACAGAGTAGGTCATATAGCAGAATGACATTGGTATGATTACATTCCTGGCTCTAAAGAGGCTGTGGTAAGTATACTATTGACCCAATATTGCATAATAGATTCCATACTTACTCAAAGATTTGAGGTTTCTTTTTTAACCACTTAAGCCCCGGAGGATTTGGCTGCTCAAAGACCAGGGCCTATTTTGCGATTCAAGATCATAAATTCATCAAGTGTACAGTGCAACCTGTGCAGTAATTCCAATCTTTTAATAATAACATAAATACAATAATAAATATAAAGTGAAAAGTTCCTCATAAAGTTTCATATAAAATCCCAATTACTTCATTCCACATCAGCCCTAAAGGATACTGCCTGGGTTCCTTACTGGACTAAGCCTGAGCGACCCTTACATAGTACTGTCTAGGGGTCCATTCCATCCGGTAAGTGGAACATCCTAGGGGAGAGGATATTCACAATATCACATCACAGTGCCGGCATGATTTTGCACAGATTCCTCAGCACTTAAGCACTTTCTGTGGACTTTCTTTCACTGGCCACTTGCTGGAGCACTTTTTTGGGATTTTATATGAAACTTTATGAGGAACTTTTCACTTTATCTTTATTATTGTTTTTATGTTATTTAATGATTGGAATTACTGCACAGGTTGCACTGTACACTTGATGAATTTATGATCTTGGATGCACTTTACTCAGTCATTGATTTTATATCTATTATTATTATTATTTTTATGATTAGTCACAACCTTTTTGCGCTGTTTTATTTGCACTGTCACTTTGAAAAATCCATTTGATTTTTTGCACAGCAGCATTTTGAGTTGTTTACCATCACCATAGCGCAGCATTAATTCTTTTGTTTTCACTATTTTGCGATTCGGCACTGTGTGATTTTAACGGACAATTGCGTGGTCATGTGATGCTGTACCCTAATAAAATTGACTTCCTTTTTTTCCCACAAACAGAGCTTTCTTTTGGTGGTATTTGATCACCTGTGCGATTTTTACTTTTTGCGCTATATGCAAAAAAAGAGCGACAATTTTGAAAAAATAACAATACTTTTCAAATTTTTTTATATGAAATTCCCCCCCAAAAATGTAAAAATAAATTTTTTTTTATATTTTAGGCCAATTTGTTTTCTGCTACATATTTTTGGTTATTAGTTATTATTATTATTATTATTAGTATTAGTTATTGCATTTACTAACTACGGGAAAGATATTATGTCATTTTCATTGTTTTTTTTTTTTTAATGAGTAATGGCAGCGATCTGCGATTTTTTTTGCGGGACTGCGGCATTGTGGCGGACAGATCGGACCCTTGACTGACATTTTTGACACTTTTGGGGGTACAAGTGACATTACTACAGTAATCAGTGCTATAAATATGCACTGTTACTGTAAAAATGACTCTGGCAGGGAAGGGGTTAACTTTATTGGTGATCAGTGGGTTAAATGTATCCCTAGGGACGTGATTATAACTGTTACGGGGGGGGGGCGTGGCTTGTGATGTAACCACAGAGACATATGATCCTACATAGCATGTAAATACCCTCAAATTAAAGCTGAAAGTCTGTAGTTAAAGCACATCTTGTTTGTTTCATTTCAAATCCATTGTGGTGGTGTATAGAGCCAGAAAGATTTGAATTGTGTCAATGTCCCAATATTTATGGACCTGACTGTGCGTAATATAGTAGTGCATGGGTAAGATGGAAGCTCCTTCCTATAAAAAGGTTGTGCGGCGTTTCATAGGAGGACACAACAGCCGCCTCCACTGCTGTGCAGGTAGTTTACCTGAGGAAGGGATAAGCCAGCCATGTACATATACCAAATGATCTGCCAGGTTATAGAAATAGAAGTCTGAGAAAGCCAAGCCAGCCAGATAGGTCAGCAGTTTGAAGATCTCCAGTGCCTGACCTTGCCACAGAAAAGCACCACAGATAGAATCAAGTTGGTTAAAGATTCACATCAGAATTCTGCAGGGTGAGTTTGCCATAGCATAAAGAAGTTTAGGGAGGAAAATAATTTTCAGTAGGTTTACCCTGCCCATGAAATTAATCTGAAGATCCATCCATTGTCTAGTTTTAATCCTGCAAAAGGGACAGAACACAGAAGGTTTTAATCTAACTTCAGAGAAAGCATTAATGTAAAAAAAAAAAAAAACAACAACTTTCTGCCTTTACAACCACTTTAATGCACATTTTTGCTACCTTATTGTATCCAGTTTCATGTACCTGCTTTAAATGTTAGAGCTAAGTAAATCAATCCTATATAGTTGGCAAAAAGTCCTTCTTTGAATTCCAGTTCTAGATCAGTAACTCAAGATATTGAAACAAATAGCATGCTAGCAAGGCAAAAGGTATTTTTAGAAGCAGTCTTCATTGTTCTCTCGTGGCAGGTTTACTTTAATAAACGATTGCATCGCACATTGCCTATGTACAAAATTCAGTTAAAGATAGGGACACATTTCAGTTACATGGTCACTCCACCCAAGTTCCCAAGTTGGTGTATCCATTTTGGGTAGGCAGTGGTGTGTCGAATTACCTACTGGCTTCTTCAATATCTGAGAGATGGATGCAGTAGTTGAAATAAACTAAAATATTTGGTGGGGATAGCACTTCACCGAAATCCTAAAATCTTTTAGACGTTTACGTCAATTCAACTTCCCAGCAACAATGTGCTTAAGGTAATTGTAGCCAAAATGCCAGAAAACTATTATATGAGCTATAGATAGTGTTTACTATGAGCTACTGCACCTTATGCATAATATCACGTTTTCCATTCTCTATTAGAATATAATAAGGGTTTCTTTTGACAAGTGGGAATATTCACCAGAGCTTAGTGAATGTGGTTAAGCGCTAATAACTTGCGTCATTCAAGCATGTGCAAGAAAAATGTTTTTTTTTTTCCTTGCGCGTTGGAAAATTTAGTAAGTTATTATTTTGCAGGTAAAAAAATGTGCATTTGTTATTTTTGTTGCAGGAGCCTGTAAAGCATTGCACCAGCGATCAGCAGCTCGCTGGTGCCATGCAGGTCCCCTGTAGATGTGTCAGTGTATCGGCTTGCTCATACCTCATATGGGGAAGCCAATACATTGTAGCAGGAAGACTCAATCTACAAAGGCTGCTGGACCTTGTAGCAGGGGCCAGTGCATTCATAACATGTAATATTGCAAACTTGCAAAGTGAACAGTGTATTTGTCTTTAGTAAATAGGCCCATTGGGTTATAATTATGCAGTGTTGGCACTGACTAAAAGTAATACTGTTTTGGCACCATATGTGCCTGCCTAGCCATGGTTCTGTCCAATTTCTGCAAATCATTGAGCAGTTGTTTCATAAAAAAAAAAAACCTTGTTAAAAGGTCCAATGTGCTTATATGCTTGTGATTTTCATTTTTCTACCATGAATTGCCTGGAAGATTACAAAAATAAAAATCTGATATAATGATTTAATGAAGGAAAGTACACCTGTACACCTAGCAGGCCATGGACATCAGTAAGCATTTCAAAGGCATTAGGAAAATTCTTATTTTAATGTAGCATGACAATGAATTTATTGAGGATGTTAGAATAAGAAATCTGTAAACCCCTTTATCCCCTTTTTAGGATATTTGAAAATGGAAATTTCTGTACCAGGAATAGTCATATGCACACTGAAATAATGATATCCTAACTTACACTTTAGTTGATCCGCTAGAGGTATTTGAAGGTAATTTGTGTTTAGGTGTTCTTTAAATGTAATGTGATGCAGCAGACATTGTAAATCAACTTCGTAGCTAGAAATAACTATGTTAAAATAGACTGCTCTCAGGATGCAGTGAGCAGAACCTTGAGCAGCATAATTGACAGTCAGATCACACTTAGCTGAACTGTAATCTCTAGCAGCTCTCATTTTGTACATGTGCATTTCATAAACATTATAGGAATGTCTCTGAAATTGGTTTATTTAGTTATTTCATATGAATTTACACATTTCATTTATAATACTACAGCTTAGGATATAAAATAAAAATAAAACCAATCTATCTTGCTGCTGCCATTTAAAACGATCAGTTTATTCTCTTCCAAATATTTAAAAACGTCCTGTATTCATGTCTTCTGGAATCTTATCAGTTGCTTTCCTCACTGACCCTTTGCTGCATCCCAGAGGTTTTGTATGAACTGTAGGCACTGATTGGCTGCCTCGCTGTTTTCTATTTAGTACTGTTTGTGTGTTTTAAAAATTAAAGGAAATCAAATGTATTTTATTTGTATTCAGTTTGATGTAAATAACTGTATCAACATATTTTTTTATAATGTGAAAATACAAGGGAACAGCGCAGATTTGGTATAATAGACAATAAAGTGCTAGGCGTGAATAAATATATATATATAAATGATCACGATACAAGCTCTAAATAGAAAAAATATATACAATTATTACAACACCCCGTGAAGTGAATAAATAAATAAAGTTCATAAAAATAGATCCGTAGATCTCAAATAACAGTCCAAATAATAATTCAAACATGTGCTTCAGCAAGTAGCCAGTGAAAGTTATCAAGTAAAAAAGGAATAAAGTGCTCAGGTGCTGGAGATCATGTGCAAATTCATGCTGCAATGGTGTAGTGATAAGGTGACTTTTTCCTCTCCCCCAGGATGTTCCACTTACCGGACAAAGTGGGCCCCTAGACCATATAGTGTAAGGGTCACACAGGCAAAGTCTGGCATACAATCCGGGCAATACTCCTTTGATCTTGGTTATGACCACTAGGGGGTCTCCTACAGGCTCTCACCAGGATAGGACCATATGTAGAAGGAAAAAGATTCCCAATAGTATGATATTGCTACAAAATCATGTTTATTAAATTTAATAAAAAACTCACATTTGATGAAATAAAAACAGGCGGTGTATAGTCATATATCGGTATAGCAGATCGCTGGGATCACGGTGTGCAGCGGGCTACTCTGGCTCCGGCATGCGTTCCACCGCTACTGGAAATTAACGTCACGAAAGGCGTGGAACCGGAAATTGCGTCGACGCGTTTCGCCTCCCACTGGGCGTTATCACAGACAGCAGCACTTTTGAGGCACTATTATATCACCATAGCGCAGCATTAATTTCTTGTTTTCCATATTTTTTTATAAACCTTGTTTTTGTGTATAGTTTGTAATGTTATATGTACATAGGGGCAGCTATGTTCACTCAATACACATCTACATTATGCTGTGCTTCTTGATTTTAATGCTACACAACTGTCCTTTACTCATCCTTCTTATAATTTAATTCTGTGAGTTGACAGACTCTGAAAATAGTGCTCTCCATGTGTGACATATATCATATCTCAAAAGCTGTTAAAGACAGACATACAGTAGTTGACAGAGCTGAACTTCTTCTAATTACTAATCTACAAATCTCTTCATAGTATACATGGAAGTACAAGCTTGTAAATACCATAAAAAAACTTTTTACTTAAAGTGTATATCCACTTTTGCATACAAATTGGTATAATGCCTACTTTTTATTTGTTACATGTTCCCATTCAGCAAAAAATATTTAATGATTGCTACTTACCATTTTAGATGCCATAATTAACACTGCCTGCTGTTTGTTGCATGCTCCCTTTTTGTTTTATTTTCTGAATACTTGTTTCGTATTGCTCTTTTTTAAGCCTGACTCTGATTAACCCTGGCAATATCCTGTGGCTACACTCTCTAACCACACATTTGACTCACTCTGGCTGTTTTTTCTGGTTGTATGCAACCCTTTACCTAAACTAAAGCACAGCTTTGGCTATTGTATAGTGTTCTACCTTCTACCTAGTCTTTCTAGCTGCTACCAGTGAGACTGTGCTAGGAACAAAATTCTGGAAATATCTGCCATTCAAACTTCAACCCACACCAGGAGCTCCGGTAAAGAGACCTGGTGCTCCCAGACTTTGCACCTTGGTGTGGGGCTATAATTTTCTGCTAGTGGCTCTAAGCATCCTTGTCTATCCAAGCTATTCTGTTTGGATCCTATCTTTCAGGGAAATATTCAAAATGAAAATGATTGTAAACCTATTTTTATTTTAAATAAAAAACATGTTATTATGTAAAATATCACTGTGCTACTATCTGGAAGACAATTAGGTGTAATCTATATGGGGGCTTGATTGTAAACCTATTTTTATTTTAAATAAAAAACATGATATTATGTAAAATATCACTGTGCTACTATCTGGAAGACAATTAGTTGTAATCTATATGGCGAGCTTGCAGCTGGACACTGTTATGTGTTCCTACACCCTCAGTTAATAAAGTGCAATAAAAGTGCAGTGCTACCCTATTTGCCACTCAATGTGTCATATATGAATGATGCTGAAAACCTTTTACATTTACATACATTAATAAACCATTCACGTATTCAAACAAACTATACATAGTGTAAAATATATCATAAAATATAACTACAATTATGAATAGTGATGGAAACGCCCTTAAATTAAAATGTCACAGAATGTGTGCAAAAGTGCACAATATATACCAAAATCCAAATAATATAAACAAAATAGTAGAAAATGATGTATAACTGCAATTATGATATGGTGAGAACCCCTCAAATAACAACTTACAAAACTGTGTAAGGATGTGCACTATACACCAAAATCCAAATAATAGAAACAAAGAGTATAAAAGAATGTTATTTAAAAAACTGTTTAGATTCAATTATGAATAAAGGTTGGGAAAAACTAAAAAAAATTGCATTAAGTGCAAAATAAAATAAATAGGTCCAAATATTATGGTGCTCTTGACAAATTTTAATTTATATGCAGTCACGTGGCTGCTTATATGCTTTCATTACAACATCATGTGAGCTCCGCCACCAGCTTCAGCTCTGTAATTGACCTATATGTGAATAGGTCCCAAAGCACCTTCCCCCCACTAGGGTCTCATCCACTGACTTAGATCTCTCCATATTCACCAAAACTTCTCCATGAATATACCTCCTAGTTTTGCAATCTCTACAGGCAGGTTTAAGGTCAAAGAAGATCATAAAATGCCATATTGCACTTTTGCTATAATAAAAAGCTCACATTTTATAAAAAAAATTATAGTAGTGGATTTACTTAGAAAGCTGTACAAGCAGCACGTAAAGCAATAAAAGTGCAGCAACCCATATCAACCAATTACATTTCACTTTCCTGTTATCAGATCAGTTATAAATCATTATCCAATTTTTCTATAGCTTGTTGCACTTCAAACATCCTTATTGCGCTATAAGTCTGAAGATGCAAAAACAAGCTCACAGCCCTGGCTTTTCTATACAAGTACAAAAACCAAAAATGTGCTGCACTAGACCATGAATAAGTGCCAAATAAATAATCAATTCAACAACTGAGAATAAACAGCTCAAATAATCCCATAAACATAAAAGTGCTGGGGGAAAAAGAATCCATGTGACAGAGTGATGTTGAATTCCCAAAACGCCAATCACTTCCGTGAGCATGCTCCAATCCGCCAATTTGGTTTTAGAATATTGCTTTGTGTAGTAGGAGCACAATTAGTGTTTGTGGCTGGATATTGTCAGTTTGCTCTTATAGTGTATCACAATTTATATTTTTTTTATTCACTTTGTTCATATATTATTGCGCTGATAGCTTTTCACTATTTTCCTATAAAAGTGATCTGGGTGGACGTAGCACTGCCCAATAATTTATATTTAACTCACGGGTGGCACGCCTGTGAGAATTGGATTGTGTATGGATTCCAATAATTGCTTCTTTATACCCCCAGCAGGGGCAGAGTAGAAGATTTACATGCTACAGTATATTGGCTCCATAAATAGATCAATTCTATGTGAATTATTTCTCTCTCATTAGGCTCCCCTACCTTGTGTGTATCCTTTCATATACTGTACATTAAAGCATATTGTTGATGGGCAATGTGGTGAGATGTTCTTTGGTAAATATAACACTATGTGGGGCTATTATAACAAAAGAACAGCATCATATTGCAGACAATCTTTATTTAATGGTGGTGGCATAAAACTTTATGGAACATTTTTGCGCTTTTCCAAACTGTGTACTTTAAAGTAAAGGGCTGACATAAATAAACAGAACTTCTATGTTCCTATTTTCTTCTGAATGTAATGTCTTTCTTGCAGTTCTTCTTTGAAGCCAAATTCTAGGCATACAGTATATGAAAACACCAATTAATGCTATTATACATACTTTGGCAGGAAAAACTATTCTTATATATTTCTTCAATATATGATAAAAATGACAAATTTATTAATGAAAATGATTTTGAATTATATATTCTATACCGTGTTTTCTTACTTCCCCCTTCATTATTTCTGTTTGTTTTGCTTCCTTACCTCCATTCTGCAAAAAAAATATTCAGGTCTCTATGCCGTCAGTAGAACATTTCTAGTAAAAACTTTGTATATTAAACAGGTGTTGTACTGAACATGATATATCATTGTATAAACCACCCAGAATAGGGTGTGTGCACAAATAATGAACCCACAACTTGTAGTGAAAGTATATTCGATGGGACTACGTATAGAATGCATGCAGTTAGAAAAGTACAACCCACTTTGTCCACAAAATGGAATGTGAATACATTTTGGACACTTACATTGCACATATGTAGGAAGACCCCTCAACTCACCACAGGTCAGCAAATAAACGGGAGCATGGCAAATTAAAAAAAAAAACAGGTGGCACACATATAAAACAAAAAAAAATGGCCAATTTATAACTAGCTTTTATAACTAGCTTTTAGAGATAAGGTCACATGGAGCTTTGCACACAGTACACAAAACAAAATATATTTCCCAGCATACCTACCAGCTAGCCAATTAAATTTGAAAAAAAAAAACTACACTGTCTAAAAATGTGCATTTAAACAGAGGTTTTAGGTTTACAATATTTAGAAATATATGTGGAAACCTCACTGCATCATCAATGCCCCTCTGTATAGACATGTCCTAAATCCAGTCTATGATAGTCTCTATAATGAATAAATTATGGGCAGGTATGCCTGGATAGAGCACAACACAATGGTTGGCAGAAGAACATAATGGCAGCTGAAGGCATATAATGTGTCTCTGTGCCATATCCAGCAAGCTAAACAAAAATGGCAACTGTCCCAATTTATAACTAACTTTTAGAACAAGGTTTAAATGGAAAGACTTTGCACACAGCACATATGTAAACCAACAATTTCTTCTACATAACTGGCGATGTTGGAGAAGTTTAGGTAGTAGACAGAGTTGTATCAGACTGCAAAGTCTGACCACAGGAAGTAAAGGTAACTCTTTTCAAACTGAAGTTGTCTAACAATGCTCAGTTAGGGCAAGTTTTAAAGAAAATTTAGTAAAATTGCACTTTTTTTGCTTTGAAGGTAGAAGGATTTCAAAACTGTTTAGGCTCCTCTTGGGAATACTTAACTCTATTGTATTACTTAAGCTTTACAGGACAGAGGTTTAACCCTTCCACAAATCACAAACAAAGGGGGTTTTATTGTGCTGATCAGTTTGACAGTAGTGGCGATTCCTCTCACTTTCTGTTCTGTGGACCACACAGGAGGCAAGCAGAAATCACTTTAATGGATTTACAGTGTTAAAATATGTCTGTGGTTTGGTGCTATCCAAAAGAAAGCATTTTCTGTGGTTGGATTTCCATTTTAAAGTGGTTGTATACTCTAAAGTTCAATTTTTCTCATTTAAATAATCCACACATAGTGTGCAAACCTCTACGGATCTCTTCTATCACACTTACTTTTTTTGTAATCCATTGCTGTTTACTTCTCTGATGTCACCGACACATGTGCATAATGTACCTTCTTCTCGTGCCATTACTCCTCGCAATAACATGCCGTGCCACGATCACTGCCTCTCATCGGTATCGCTCCGCAATCCTGCGAGAGCACGGCCTCAACTGAGATGTTTGCTATACCTGACAGGGTTGCCATAGTACTCATAATGAAAACGAGGCTTGCCTACGCAATCACTGTGCATGCACAAGATTACAACATAAAAAAACCCAGAGCAATGAACATAAGGAAATCTACAAGATTAGGCAGAAAGAGGCCAAGCAAGTTATAAGAACTTCTAAAGCGCAGGTAGAAGAAAAAGTAGCTCAGTCTATGAAAAAGGGGGATAAGACATTCTTCAGATATATAAATGAAAAAAGGAAATTAAAACAAGGAATAACTAAATTAAAAACAAAGAACGGAAGGTATGTAGAAGAGAATAAAGGGCTAGCCGACTGCCTTAATGAATACTTCTGTTCAGTTTTTACAGAAGAAAAAGAAGGAGAAGGACCTCCACTTGAAAGGATGACTAATGAATCGTTTGATGCATGTGTCTTTACAGAGGAAGACGTTCTAAGATTGCTGTCTAAAGTGAAGACAAATAAGTCACAGGGTCCTGATGAGATACACCCAAAATTATTAAAAGAGCTTAGTGGTGAGCTGGCAAAACCATTAACAGATTTATTTAACCAATCATTAGTAACAGGAGTCGTCCTGGAAGATTGGAAATTGGCAAATGTTGTGCCCATTCACAAGAAAGGTAGTAGGGAGGAATCGAGCAACTATAGACCAGTGAGTCTGACATCAATAGTAGGCAAATTAATGGAAACCCTATTAAAGGATAGGATTGTGGAACATCTTAAATCCCATGGATTGTAAGATGAAAAACAACATGGGTTTACTTCAGGGAGACCCATGACTGGGTGACTAAAATAATAGATGGTGGAGGTGCAGTAGACATTGCATATCTAGATTTTAGTAAGGCTTTTGACACTGTCCCACATAGAAGACTCATCAATAAACTGCAGTCATTGAGCATGGACTCCCATATTGTTGAGTGGATTAGGCAGTGGCTGAGTGACAGACAACAGAGGGTTGTAGTCAATGGAGAACATTCAGAACAAGGTCATGTTACCAGTGGGGTACCTCAGGGATCTGTACTGGGACCAATTTTGTTTAATATCTTCATAAGTGATATTGCAAAAGGCCTCGATGGTAAGGTTTGTCTTTTTGCTGATGACACAAATATATGTAACAGGGTTGATGTTCCTGGAGGGAAACGCCAAATGGAAAGGGATTTAGGAAAACTAGAAGAATGGTCAGAACTCTGGCAACTGAAATTTAATGTGGATAAGTGCAAGATAATGCACCTGGGGCGTAAAAACCCAAGGGCAGAATATAGAATATTTGACACAGTCCTGACCTCAGTATCTGAGGAAAGGGATTTAGGAGTAATTATTTCAGAAGACTTAAAGGTGGGAAGTCAATGTAATAGAGCAGCACGAAATGCCAGCAGAATGCTTGGATGTATAGGGAGAGGTATAAGCAGTAGAAAGAGAGAAGTGCTTATGCCGCTGTACAGGACACTGGTGAGACCTCACTTGGAGTATTGTGGGCAGTACTGGAGGCCATATCTCCAGAAGGATATAGATACTCTAGAGAGAGTTCAGAGAAGAGCTACTAAACTAGTACATGGATTGCAGGAAAAAACTTAACAGGAAAGGTTAAAGGACCTTAACATGTATAGCTTGGAAGAAAGAAGAGACAGAGGGGATATGATAGAAACTTTTAAATACATAAAGGGAATCAACTCGGTAAAAGAGGAGAGCATATTTAAAAGAAGAAAAACTACCACAAGAGGACACAGTTTTAAATTAGAGGGGCAAAGGTTTAAAAGTAATATGAGGAAGTATTACTTTACTGAGAGAGTAGTGGATGCATGGAATAACCTTCCTGCAGAAGTGGTAGCTGCAAATACAGTGAAGGAGTTTAAGCATGCATGGGATAGGCATAAGGCTATCCTTCATATAAGATAGGGCCAGGGACTATTCATAGGATTCAGATATATTGGGCAGACTAGATGGGCCAAATGGTTCTTATCTGCCGACACATTCTATGTTTCTATGTTTCTATGTAACATGGAGAAACGGAAAGGACGGAAGCCCAAATCACTGTGAACACAGAAGACAGGACTCAACATGACGCAAGTTTTATTCTTTTTGTTCAGTTTCTAACTACAGCTAAAACCCTACATAGCAACAAAAGACATCTGTATAGTGTCTTGTGGGACAGGTGCCATATTGAAAAATTGTACTAATTAAGATGAGATTTCAAATTAAAACCTTATTGGGTTTTAACTTGGCACTTTATTGGTATTAGGCAAATGAGAAAAGATACACCACAACAGCAATGCCGTGCTTTTTAGCTGAACTATGTGATCATGAAATGGCCATGGTCAAGTAGTGATTACATATATGGGTGTAAACAAATAAATAAAAAGCAGATTGTTTCTTTAGAGCACAGTGGTAAGAAAAATATCATATAAAATTCTGTTCAGTACATTGCTTTGTGTCCTGCAGTGAAACAGCATTAAAAATGATTCACTGAATTGCAAACATGTCTCACAGTTCTATAAACAGCCTTATGAAATGGAAAATATATTTGCTGCACACAAGTGCTCTTTATAAGCAGCAAGATTAATGTATATTAAACAATTCTTGTGGTTGGCATATTTCATTCTACATAGCTGTATTATTTTCAGAGAAATTATGAAAATGGTGATAATAATGACAATAATAATTATAATAATAATGATGATAATAATAATAATAATAATAATAATAACATGGGGCTAAAAATATGACCTCCCATCCCCACTAACACTTCTGTAGCTGGCGGATAAGTCTACGTGATACTGCGGTACTGTGGTATTGATGAATTAACAGCTTCTTCCAGACACTAGCACAAGGATCGATTGCCCACTCTCTGCAAAAAAAAAAAAAACTCCCACCAGAGTAACATGCATGTAATACAATTCATGAATGGGGAAGTGTCTGATGAAGGATACATTTCTCTCCTCCAATCACAAATGATGATACATGCAGTGCAATCAATAGATAGACTTTTCCCCAATGGAGGAAGGAAGGAGAAAGGGGCCTGGCCTTTGCAGGATTTTTTCCACTCCAGCACACAGTAGACTTGGAGCTATTAACTCAATTTTACCTAGGAGCCCAGCAGCAGTAAGAAGACCTGTTATCACTGCACAGAAGATTTCTACAGGATCCAGCTGTCTGGCAGCAGTGGTACAAACTTCATTACAGTAGTTGATGTGACTGGAGCTAAAGGAGCAAAAGTATCTTTATTCTCATATATATGAAAAATCTACTTTTTATTTTTTGCTACAAAATTACTTAGAACCCATAAACATTACATTTTTTTTTTAGCAGAGGTCCTAGAGAATAACATGGTGGATGTTGAAAATGTATGTCACATGGTATTTGTGCATCGGTTTTTCAAACGCTATTTTTTTGTGAAAAAATACACTTTAATAAATACACAAACTCTATATAATATCTAAACTTTTGATTAAACTTAAAAGATGATTTTACGCCAAGTAAGTAGATACCAAACATGTCACATGTGTTAAAACTGCACACGCCTGTGGAATTTTGCCAAACTATGGTACCTAAAAATCTTCTTAGGTGATGCTTTAAAAGCCTTTACAGGTTACCAATTTAGAGTTACACAGGCGATCTGAGGCTAGAATTGATGCTCTTGCTCTGACATTCATGGCGATAACTCACACGTGTGGTGCACACATTTACAACTGGGACGCTTTACATTTTTTACAAAATGTGTTATTTATTTTATTTAAATTTAGTATTTTTACACTGTCTATTTATTTATTTATTTTTCATCACTTTTATTTCTATCACAAAGGATGAACAACATTCCTAGCGATATCATAGGCCATGACAGGTCCTCTTTATAGAGAGATATGGGGTATATTAGACCCCACTTCTCTACTCTACCCTCCAAAGCATCAGATTAAATCAATATTTGATGCTTGTACAAGCCAGAAATGGCTTGTTTACATAAGACCGGAGCCTGAAGTGACAAAATCCTCATCACTTTTAGTTTCTGACATCACACAGTGTGAGGAACATTTGTACCTCTTACTATGGTTCAGGAACCACATGCCACCAGTTGCATCCTTGCCAGGCTCCCAGATCGCCTAGGTAAGTTAAGTAAAGGCAGTGGTGGAGGCAGGTGGCCCTTTTTGCCGCATGTAAGGCCGGTAGATTGCTGGTACGTTGCTTTTTGCCAGTACATTGCTGGTCGGCAAGTGGTTAATTTTGTGTGAGACATAGTAAAACTTTGCAACTCGTAGTGTCTAGTCTTTTTTTATTTAAACAGTAGACAAGTGTTTACCTTTACTCTTTACATTGCATATATGCTGCTGAAAATAATTGTGGGTAATTACTGAAAAATACTTTTGTAAATATGACAAAACACATTAGGGTCAATGCCTTAAGCTTTACCACATGCGGTAAGGGTACCATGTTACTAATTTGCATAAATTATTGCATACGGTAAATAAAGTCCAATTCATTTAAAAAAATAACAATTTTTGCGGCAAACAATGAAAAAAAATTGTCAGAGAAGGGTCTAATTCCACCAACAGAGGAAAAACAGAAAGTTGACACTATTCCACCGGCAGTGGACACACACAAATGTGCCATTATACATCATGAGTACACAAGTATTTTTTTTTTTTTTTAAATTAAATTAAAAAGGTGTGATGTGCAGTGCAAATTAAATGCAAACATCGGCTTGATTTTAACATCAAGAACCTGAACATCAAGAATAATATTTATTTATTTATTTTTTTAAATAAACATTGTTTACAAAAGTGCAACAGTGGAGTATGTCAACCATGATAATTACTCCAAGTGACCTCTTGAAGTAGCCACTGTAATATTTTTGGTAATTTTCACCATTACAACAAGTTAAACTTGGATACGAACATGAAAAATAAATAAAAATGTTTAAAAATGATTAAAAAACATAGTCAAGTTTTCCTTAGTTTCCACAATATAGAAATAGGCAGCAGCACAGAATTGGGCCAAAAATATAGAATAAGCTAGTAAAGAGCACTTTTAACAGCTCCAGTAGGTCATACATTTACAAAAAACAAATTTTTAACAATGTATTGCATGATGGATTTAGTAAAAGAGCACAACACAGCCTAACAGCTATTTTAACCACTTGATGACCGCCCACCGCAGATTTACTGTGGCAGGTGGCCGCTCCTAGTACTACGTCACTTGCTCAGGAGACTCTAGGGGGCGAGAGCGCGCTGCCGCGGGCACGCTCCCACCCCTGCTCGTCAGCTGGGGAGCCAGTGCGTGTGACAGGCGGCTCCGATGGCCACCGGCCACTCGCAATCTCCCCCCGCTGACATAGAAGGACGGACGGCTGATGTAAACACAGCCGTCTGTCCTCCCTGAAGTGATCACAGAGGCTATGTGATCCTGCTATATAGGATCACATGTCTCTGTGATGATCTCACAAGCCACGCCCCTCCACAGTTAGAATCACTCCCCTAGGCTTACATTTAACCCCTTTATCACTAATAGTATTAACCCCTTCCCTGCCAATGGCATTATCACATTAACATTGCATATTTTTAGCACTGATTACTGTAGTAATGTCACTGGTCCCCCGAAAAGTGTAAAAGATGTCAGTTAGGGGTCTGATCTGTCCATCGCAATGTCGCAGTCCCGCAAAAAAAATCGCAGATCGCCGCCATTATTAGTAGAAAAAATAAAAAAATAAAAATGACATAAATCTTTCCTGTAGTTAGTAGACGCAATAACTTTTGCGCAAACCAATCAAAATACTCTTTTTGTGATTTTTTTTACCAAAAATATGTAGCAGAAAACAAATTGGCCTAAAATGTTAAAAAATTTGATTTTTAAATTTCTTTTTAGGGAAAGTTATATAGCAGAATGTGAAAAATATTGTTTTTTTTTTTTTTTTGTTTATAGCGTAGAACATAAAAATTGCACAGTTGATCAAATACCACCAAAAGAAAGCTCTATTTGTGGGAAAAAAGGACGCCAATTTTATTTGGGTACAGTGTCGCACAACCGCACAATTGTCCGTTAAATGTATGCAGTGCCAAATCGCAAAATAGGGCCTGATCATTAAGCAGCAAAATCCTCCGGGGCTAAAATGGTTAAGGGAACAGAGTTCCACATGGAAAAGACCCAGCTTGGACCCAAGCATCAGGAGACATACATTTGAGAAGGTAGTTCAAATTTCAATGCCTCCAGATTCAGATTATTTTAAAAAATGTTAGATTAAAAAAATGTTTTGTGCAAAAGAAAAAGAAAAAACATGTTAAAACATAAAATGTTATAAGGAAATGACCTTAAATAAACCCTTAACCACAGACACATGCTATAAATTAGAAAATGCGGTAGTTAACGAACAATCAAAAAAATACTGCATTCGTTATTTATCGCTAAATTCTAAGTAAATTGAACTTTCACAACTGATTTACAGCATGCATTATTTTAACACATTTAATTTGCCGTTATTTAACTCTTAGTGAATTGATCCCTTTATACTGTATATGCCAATCTTAAAAAGGTAGTCTTATCACATTTACCAATGTATAATACTTTTTTTTTGGTGAGACTGAGAAATATGGCTGGAATATCAATAAAATGTTAGTAAAATTGGGAAAATAGTTCTGCTATTAAGATTACAGGTTGCACTGAATTGCCCAGTATGGCAATAAACCATTCAGTGGTAGAGATGTAATATATGATTTTGGCAAGAATTGTATTGCATTACATTAAAAAATATTAGATCTATTTTGAAACACTAGAGGTAAATGCATAGAAATTACATTCATCCAAAGTTTTTAAAAGCCACTAATACTTATAGCATTTTCCATAACAAGTACCTAAACAACGATTTCCTACAGATGAACTGGTTCTCCTTAAAATACTTTTAACAACATTCATATAAGTCTAACTTATGGCTCAATTTTTATCATTTAGTTATTATAGGACAGCAGGGCTAAGTGAAAGGTTTGTCTTTTTAATACAGCCACTGTTATTATATAGCACGGGGTTGTAAGGTTAATGATCATGGACTTGTATTTACTTTGCAACCTATGAAGTAGCAAAAATGTAATCAAAGCAATACTGAGCTGCACAAAGTGTGCCAGCTGGAGGTAACCAATTCTTACCAGCTGAATAACCACTTTTTGCTTTTACAAATGTAACCATTAATAACATTTACATTATGAGAAATATACATCTCAATTTGAGATTTTCTTTCCTTTACCAGTAGAGTTATAGTCTTTGGTGAGGTGGGCCAAAAAAAGCGCTCAATAGTAAACAAATCGCTACAAAGTATAGTAGAAAAAAATAAGATAAAAAATAAGGGTTTATTTTATCCTCTTTTTTTTTTTTAAGGAGACAATTGAGTACTGTCCGTGATACTTTATTTATTTGCACTAACATACAATTTTTCAGGACAAGCTTTCGGGGTATGTCCCCTTCATCAAGGTCCAAGCAGTACTGCTTGGATCTTGATGAAGGGGACATACCCCGAAAGCTTGTCCTGAAAAATTGTATGTTAGTGCAAATAAAAAAAGTATCACGGACAGTACTCAACTGTCTCTGTCGCAAGTGCACTAATATGGCTACAATTACTTCAAGCATTTTTTTAAGGACAAAGATTGGATCATGCAATCTATTCCTATGTGCCCCTGAGGATGCATTTACATTCATAATTGCTACTGCATTTCTACTATACACACAAGGATCTGGATGTACAGTGATAAAATAAAAGTTATATTGGAAGTAATAACATATCTTCTATTTCCATAGGCTTACTAGGCATACTAGGTTCCATTCACAAAGTGTTATCTTACTGCATCCGAGTACGCAATAAGATATTGCATAGTTACTTAGTTAAATAACAAAAGTTATTTATCATTCACTAATAAATGCTACTAAAATACTGCATGAGTTATTTTTGAAGTCGTGTGGTATTTTAGTAGTGAAAGCCTGTGGTAGCTGGTGTCCTTACCACAGGCTGTTACTAGCTGGGTGCTAGCGAGTGGACGACCTCCGGCATCCTTAACAACCAGTAACTATCATGGAAGATGGCAGGAGCCTTTGGTTTGAGTGGTCCTTTTCTTTTTCTTTTTTTGGGTCGGCAGTGGCGGCAGGCGTCGTGATTTACGATGGATCTACACTGAGGGAATTGTTTTGATTTTTTAAATAACAAACTTGTGAAAAACTGTCTAATGTCTTTATTTACACTACACTTTTTTTGGTGAATGAGTAAGGGTGCTATGTACCCCATACTCATTTACATGGGGGGGGGGGCTCAGGGTCTGGCTGCCACTTTTCCAGGCTCAGATAAGGGTCTGGTATGGATTTTGGGGGGACCCCATGTCATTTTTTAAAACATATTAGCATGGGAGTTCCCCTCAAAACCCATACCAGGCCCTTCAAATTGGGGGGGGGGGGACCGGGGACCCAACACTATTTTTTTCTTACTGTTTGTTGCTGACATTTTTTTTTACATTCAGCTGTCAACGGGGAACCCAGCTGACAGTTGATGACTCATTTGTTGTTAAGGAAATGGCAGCTGCCTGCTCCTTAACAACCAAGTTGTTTACTGGTTGTTAGGGAAGCTGGCAGCTGCTGGTTCCTTAAATATCACATCACACACCACTACTTATTAACTGCATGCATTTGTTTTGTGTGAATTGACTTCCACTGTTTATTTATGCAGTATTTACTGAGCATTTTTTGCTTTATGCTGTATATACCCCATTAAGCAGTAGTGGAATGACATTATCAGGATTACATGAGGTATTTGGGAAAACACCTAAATGCCATATGCAATCTGGTTCTGTAAATAAAGCCCATTGTAATAAGCAGTAACCATTTTTGTAAAACGTTTACAGCCCATTCAGACTGGCGCGATCCGACTTTGTGGGGCGACTTCGGCGTGACTTGCACGGACTTCATATAATTGAAGTCAATGCAAGTCACCTCCAGGTCGCCCCAAAGTAGTACAGGACCCTTTTTCTAAGTCGGAGCGACTTGTGTCGCTCCTATTAGAACGGGTCATGTGCTAATCAATGGCGAGCGACCGAGCGCGACTTGTCAGGCTGACAAGTCGCCTAACAAGTCGCGCTAGTCTGAATGGACCCTTAAATATGAAAAGGAAACCTGTAACCTAAAATCTTACAATAAGAAAAAGAAAGGTGTTTAATGATAACAGAGAGGTGTAAATGTCAACTAGGATGAGTTACCAGTGATGAGATAGGTAGGAAATCTTTTTTAATATAATACCATACATTAGGTTGGTTATAAACGGATCAAGGAGCGCACACAAGGGGTTAATAGGTCAACTGTAGGAGGAGTATTAATTAGGTTAATGTTGACTAGCAAGAAACGTGCATCAAACAAAAAAATATATATAATAATTTTATAAATTATATTTAATTATTATTTTTTGTAAATTGAATATCTATATACAGTACCTATTTTATGCCTGAATATCCTTCGGTCTATATTTTTAGAAGGAAGACCTATTAACCCCTTGTGTGCGCTCCTTGAACCGTTTATAACAAACGTACCTCTCTCATCACTGGTAAGCATCCTAGCTGACATATACATATGTATTTTGTCTTGTTTTCCCCTCCCTATTGTTTTGAACTGAATTATTATGATTTTCCCCTTTTTGAATTATTTTTGTATATTTAACGATTGCATATATGTACATTGTAATGAAAGACATATGTAATAGAATGTAATTTGATATTGTTACTTATATATATGTCTCTTATTGTAGATGTAGCTCAGAAATTGTCCCCTGAGGAAACCGTTTTGGTGAAACATGTTGGGATTGCTACACCGTGATATCAATGCACATATTTTGCATAGGAATTGAGTATACATGCAGCTTATAAATTGATTTTAATATTGTATGTCTTTCAATTTTCTGTTTTTTTTTTTTCATTTTAAATCAATGTAACAATACATTTTGTACATTTTAAATAATTTATCTGTTTATTGGAACCTGAAAAATCCCCAACCCAATTTTCTCTTCCTCCCCCAAATATACAGGTCCCTCTCAAAAAATTAGCATATTGTGATAAAGTTCATTATTTTCTGTAATGTACTGATAAACATTAGACTTTCATATATTTTAGATTCATTACACACAACTGAAGTAGTGCAAGCCTTTTATTGTTTTAATATTGATGATTTTGGCATACAGCTCATGAAAACCCAAAATTCCTATCTAAAAAAATTAGCATATCATGAAAAGGTTCTCTAAACGAGCTATTAACCTAATCATCTGAATCAACTAATTAACTCTAAACACCTGCAAAAGATTCCTGAGGCTTTTAAAAACTCCCAGCCTGGTTCATTACTCAAAACCGCAATCATGGGTAAGACTGCCGACCTGACTGCTGTCCAGAAGGCCATCATTGACACCCTCAAGCAAGAGGGTAAGACACAGAAAGAAATTTCTGAACGAATAGGCTGTTCCCAGAGTGCTGTATCAAGGCACCTCAGTGGGAAGTCTGTGGGAAGGAAAAAGTGTGGCAGAAAACGCTGCACAACGAGAAGAGGTGACCGGACCCTGAGGAAGACTGGGGAGAGGGAAATGCCAAAATGCCTGAAGTCCAGTGTCAAGTACCCACAGTCAGTGATGGTCTGGGGTTCCATGTCAGCTGCTGGTGTTGGTCCACTGTGTTTTATCAAGGGCAGGGTCAATGCAGCTAGCAGGAGATTTTGGAGCACTTCATGCTTCCATCTGCTGAAAAGCTTTATGGAGATGAAGATTTCATTTTCAGCACAACCTGGCACCTGCTCACAGTGCCAAAACCACTGGTAAATGGTTTACTGACCATGGTATTACTGTGCTCAATTGGCCTGCCAACTCTCCTGACCTGAACCCCATAGAGAATCTGTGGGATGTTGTGAAGAGAAAGTTGAGAGACGCAAGACCCAACACTCTGGATGAGCTCAAGGCCGCTATCGAAGCATCCTGGGCCTCCATAACACCTCAGCAGTGCCACAGGCTGATTGCTTCCATGCCACGCCGCATTGAAGCAGTCATTTCTGCAAAAGGATTCCTGACCAAGTATTGAGTGCATAACTGAACATAATTTTTTGAAGGTTGACTTTTTTTGTATTAAAAACACTTTTCTTTTATTGGTCGCATGAAATATGCTAATTTTTTGAGATAGGAATTTTGGGTTTTCATGAGCTGTATGCCAAAATCATCAATATTAAAACAATAAAAGGCTTGCACTACTTCAGTTGTGTGTAATGAATCTAAAATATATGAAAGTCTAATGTTTATCAGTACATTACAGAAAATAATTAACTTTATCACAATATGCTAATTTTTTGAGAGGGACCTGTATGTGTGGTTGAGTTTTCCTATTACAATAATCAGTGCTAAAAATATGCACTGGTACTGTACTGATGACACTTGCAGGGAAGGGGTTAACACCAGGGGCGATCAAAGGGTTAAATGTGTCCATAGGGGGTGTTTTCTAACTGTGGGGGGATGGGCTTGCTGGATGAACACAGAGATTTTTGTTTCTAAATAGGAGGAACACAGGATCCCTGTGTGCATTACTGACAGAACAGCAGTCTGCTGAGTTTACATAGGCCCACCGCTGTTCTGTCTCCAAGGGGAGCGATTGCGGGTGCCCGGCAGACATTGCAACCCCCCCGATTGGCTCCCATGTGGCCATTTAGCATGCGCCCCCACTAGCTGTCCCATGAAATGACATACAGGTACGTTGTTTGGCGGGACAGAGCCGACCTGCCGCAGTAAGTAGGGTGGCTGGTCGGAAAGTGGTTAAACATGATAGTATGTGCAAATAGGCCCATAAACTTTCTTTTATTTTATTTATTGCTGGTATGATTTACTAAGCACTGACAGATCATGGTAGATATTTTTTTAAGCAATGGCACACTTTTGTCCCTAGTTACCCCTTCAAAAAAAAAATAAAAAATCACACTGAAAGAATCAACTAGATGAACTGTTTCTTAAAGGCTCAGTAGATTAAAAGCTAACTGTTTTTGGTAGGCAATGGAGAGTTAAACCAAACAAAGAAGCACATAAAGCAGGGTAGGAACACCCACATTTAGTATGTGTTCATAAACAGAGTCAGAAATGATGACAGGGATTATGACAGGGATTTCTCACTGCCTCAGTAGGCTTGCAACAACCCATTCCTGCTGCTAGACACCCACTTTCTCAAGTATCTCCTTCTCCATCACCCACAGCAACCACAGTTGAGGCCCAGTGTACCCTGCTAACCACTATGTGTCAGTACCCTGTTTCCACTTACTGCACCTACCCTGCCTTTAACCCATTGAAGATGACCTCTTCCCTGCTGCCTGTGACAATCCCACAAAAACTCTCTTTGGCAACTGCTCCCTCTTTTTCACCATTCCTCTGCTCTTTCATCAGCTTCTCCCCTATTTACAGCCCTGCATTCACATGCAGAACCTCAGTGGCTAAAACTGAAAAGAAACTAAAGTTTCTGTTTTCACTCCAGCCCATCTGCTCCAGTATGCTTCCACGCTGACCAATCTGCTCCAGTCTGATGATCCAGTGCCTGCTGCCCAGCCTAATGTGCCTCTGCCTGATGCCTAGACTGATGTGCCTCTCCCTGCTGCTCAGTCTGATGTGCCTCTGCCTGCTGCCTGGCCTGATATGCCTCTGCCTATTGCCTGCTGCCTGGCCTGGTGTGCCTCTGCTCACTGCTCAGCCTGATGTGCCTCTGCTCGCTACCTGGGCTAATAGGCCTCTGCTCGCTGCCCAGCATGATATGCCTCTGCTCGCTGCCCAGCATGATATGCCTCTGCTCGCTGCCCAGCCTGATGTGCCTCTGCCTGCTTTCCAGCCTGACGTGCCTCTGCCTGATGTGCCTCTGCCTGCCACCTAGTCTGATGTGCCTCTCCCTGATGCCTGGCTTGATAAGCCTCTGCCTGCTGCCTGGCCTGGTGTGCTTCTGATTGCTACCCGACCTGATGTGCCTCTGCTCGCTGCCCAGCCTGATGTGCCTCTGCTTGCTGCCCAGCCTGATGTGCCTCTGCTCACTGCCCAGCCTGATGTGCCTCTGTCTGCTGCCCAGCCTGATGCACCTCTGCCTTCTGCCCAGCTTGATGATCCAGTGCCTGTTGCCCAGCCTAATGATCTGTTGCCTGCTGCCCAGTCTGATGATTCGGTGCCTGCTGCCCAGCCTCATGGTCTGGTGCCTGCTGCCCAGTCTGATAATCTGGTGCCTGATGATCTGGTGCCTGCTGCCATGCCGGATGATCTGGTGCCTGCTGCCCAGCCCGATGATCCAGTGCCTGCTGCCCAGTCTAATGATCTGGTGCCTGCTGCCCAGTTTTATGATCCGGTGCCTGCTGCCCAGCTCAATGACCCGGTGCCTACTGCCTAGCCTGATGACCCGGTGCCCAATGCCCAGCCAAAGAAGCCAGTGCCCAATGTCCAGCCTGTCTAATGAGGTCCTGTCCCCAACAAACTGCCTACCTCTGACGGTCTGCTGCTCGATGACAAGTCTACCCATGATGATCTGCTGTCTGATGACCCGTCTTCCTCTGCCTCTGATGATCCAATGCCAGATGTCCAGCCTGGTGGTCCTATGCTAGATGTCAAGCCCGCTTCTGACGATCTCTTACCACTAACCAGCCTGATCTTAATTATCTTCTACCTACCACCCAGCTGGGTTCTACTGACTCACGTATTGTTGGATCTTGGCAGTAGGGCATCTTGCTTGAAAGTCATCACTTCTTCAGCTTACGTGAAATTTTTGCACTGGATTTGTTTTACAGATGACTATCTTTTATGGATTTGTTCAGCTATGGCTGTTTCGAGCGTCCAGGGGCCCCTCCTTAGAGGGGGTATACTGTCAGGAAATGGCTCACCTGCTTGTGGCACTGTGGCTCTCAAATCCATAGGCTGCATTTCCAGTGTCCACCAGCGGGTGTCTCCCAGCAGCCAGAAGATTGTCTCATGTAATCAGTCATCACCTGATGCTTGTTGCAGGATGTGTATTTTAACCCTGTCCATGCTCTTCATTCTTGCCTTGTTGTTGTCTCCGTGTGCCCCTGACCTGCGATTCTGAATGCTGTATCCTGTTCCTGGACCCTGATCCCAACCCTGCAGCCTGATCCCTTCCCACCTGCTCTCTCCATCTCCTGTTACCCTCTCCCTGTCCTGTCTTGCTTTCAGCTCCCTCTGCTTGATCTCCCATGTATGACCTTGGCTCTTTTTCGATTACGCTTTGCATTCCCCATTTGCTATACATATTTAGTTTAGGCAGTTGTTCATTGTGTGTCACAATTTGTTTGGTTTTCTGGTTTGTTTTACTCAGTTTGGTATTTTGGAGGTGCGTTTACATTTACGTTGTTCACTTATTTTTTAAAAAAATGGTATTCTTTAAACATTGTATTTGTGCCTGCTATTCTCTGTGGCAGTCCACACATTTCAGGTCACACCAGCAACCGACAGAAACCCTGCTCTTTTATTGGCTATGACTGATGTTTCCAACATAAAAGAAGAGCTATCAGTAATGTTAGAAGTCTGCATTAATACATTTAATATACAGCAAAAAAACAACCTTTGAGTCCCAAACAAATAACTTCCTAAGCAATGTGAAAGGATACCCGCACAGGAATCATTTTCAGAAACAAGAAAATGATGTGAGGCACTAGATTCAGACACAAACTGAATGAAAACAAGAATATATTGTGACAAGTGTATAAAAAAAGGTAGTGAATAACAAAGATGCAGACAAATATGAATGCAAAGTGAAGGCATCTGACAAGGTACATAGGATAGTAAAAAATAAATAGCATAAGGCCACAATACAGAGTAACAAATCAAAGTGAAAACTTAGACAAGTACAGGCTTACAACTGAAGGAAGACTCACTAAGTCAAACTAGAAAGACAAGACACTAGGTAGGGTAGAATCCAATGTATGGCTGATAAGACACGATGCAGAAAAAGAGTCAGCCTGAGCATGAAGCATACTAGCTAACTATCAAGATACTAAAGCATCTTGCTTAAACCAAATCTTTAAATCCTACATCAATATACAGCTGATTAATATTATAGAGGTTTAAGATCAGTACAGACCCACCTGCCGAAGAACACTGGAAAAACTACCAGATGGAAACCGAGGCAGACTGACACTAGCAGGTGAAAGTCAATAACTGCAGAGACCTTACACACTGGGGTTGACAACATGTTCACTTTGGAAAGTAAATTTTACTGAACACGGTTAGGTTCTGTTCACTTTCAATACCCAGTCTTGAGTGAATAAAATTAAAATAAAAATAGGATTTTTTTCTAGCATATGATGGAGTATTCAAAATGAACAGAGATTCATCTTTTTCACTAACATTCACTTTGGAAATTAAACATACACTGTAAAAAAACATTCACCTAACTAGATGAACAGCCTCAGTTACGTTAGTAAATCAACCCCTATAGTTTCACAAGCTATGCCTTAAGAGGTACTTTCTGGGAAAAAGATTTCATCAGTCTACTGCAGCCTGGAGAAAACACTTTCTTAGTAGTGTTATGTCATGTCTATAGACAACAGGTGGGCCTAATCTGTGAGACAGTAATAGATTTTTGCATTGGCAGAGTGAGATGCAGCAGAGGTACTGAACTGTGTGTTAGCGATGGATTTTTACATTGGCTGGTCACAGATTAGGAGGCCGATGAGCTGGGCTATGTGTATGCACACATCCAAGAACATGAAGGTTACTGCAAAGTCATTGCAATTTCATCTCTTGGGCAGCATCACACTCTAGGAAGTAAATGCTGACCCTTAATGATGCCTGAACAAAGACAGCGTCAGCCTTCTTGCATGAAAAAAAAAAAAAATATTGTATGGCTAAAGGGTAATACGAGTACATTTCACACTTACACAATACTTACCATGTATGCAGCATGAAAAATATATCTGATGCTAAGTCAACTTTAATGTAAAACTGAAGACACTTATAATGTACTTTTGTTCATTAAACAACAACTATGGGTTATACTACTGCTAATGTAGCATGTGTCACTTCCATGGTTCACTGGGTGTTATGAAATATATTTAGAAAGACAAAACACTATTCAGTACTATGCACATCATGTATTCTATTTAAGGCAAAAACAAATGTTTCACATTCATAATATTTGTGACCTTGACGTTACTTTGCCATCTGTTCTAGATCTTTCTTTTTTACAGTACATACTGTTGGTAAATTACAATTGCTTTCCGTATTGCAGAGAAAAAAATGTAAAAATAACTAAATTAAAACCAACTCCCACAGAATTTAAGTTAAAAAAAATAGTTTTGTATTTATTAACAGTATTAATTAGGTAGTATAACTATCTGGATTTGTTTTCATACCAGCTTCCTGTAATCCCTAGAACACCAAAACTCTTTCTTGATTAGGAGAAGGAGGAACAGTATCATCAACCAGTCAGAATCTACTGCAGCCTTTCCCAATCATGGTAACATGGAACCTTAGGTTCCTCCAAAGGTTGCTAAGAATTCCCTGAGCCTTGAACAGATTTATCTCCTATCTACACTTCTAGGGGTAGAATTTTCCATTGACATCCAATGCAAGAGGCCACTGCTACACTGAGCAGCAATGCAATAGAGCACTCCAATGACCACCACTGCATGGAGACACTTTTCCACGGATCAGCATTTTAGGAAGGCACTTCTGTCCATAATGTAAGAGGGCATTTATTCAGTTGCCAGAGATGTAACAGGATATTTTTCCTCAGCCCTCTTTTGTAAGTGGGGATCTTGATATTGACATCCAATGACTACTAGTGTACGCAAACATAACCTTTTCATTGTCTGCATTTATTTTCTGTCCATTTTTACTAATTGTTTCATCTTCTAATTATTTATGAAAATTATTTTGTGGTGTAGAAGGGGGGGGGGGGAGTTTTAAAAAGGATCCACTGTGGGATTTAAATACTCTTTAAATTATACTTTTTTTATTGTTTTCTTAAAAATCTTCTATAAATAGGTGAAAAAACCTTGAGCCACTCATGTAGACCATGAGGCGTAAAAATTATTTCAACAATTCCTCCAGAGCAAAAGGATTTAAAAAGACTGCTCTATTGCATTGCATAGTTATGTCAGTATAACACATGGAACATACTTACAGGAAAAGAGAGCAACCTCATTAGTTTGTTACTGCCCTTTAATCTTCCGGTGTATTCTTTAATAGAGAAATTGGTGTCACCCTTTTAGACATGTCCACACTCGGAATTATACAGCGCTGACTTGCTAACTGTTACCTATGTCCCTCTAAAAACAAAAAAAAATGCAAATGTGTGCTTCACAAAAAAAAATATATAAATTCTATAAAGTGTTTGTGCAATATAGTCTCTTATAAGTGCGTAATAACTGATAGCACCAAACAGTGCTATAGTGCTGTGCAAATATTCTTTAAAAAAGTGTTGGAGGTCTTCAACAAAATCAGACATGTGCCTTGATAGCAAACTGTGACTCACAAAAAGTGGATAAACATAATCACCAAAATTTGAGCAAGTAAAATCATTTACACCACGCACACAGACAGACAGACAGACAGACAGACACACACACACACACACACACACACACACACACACACACACACACACACACACACACACACACACACACACACACACACACACACACACACACATAAATGTAAATAAACAAATGTTCTTGCAGAGTTCCACCTTAACTAACACACACACACACACACACTATCTGATTATGTGTTATATAGAGAGGCCAGACATTTTTTTTCCCATTCATAACTCAGCATATTATCTGCACCAAGAAATCAATTTAATATAAGTGCTAAACTACTTTTTTTTTCTAAAAATTACTTTCTAAAAGGTTACATACAATTGGAGGGACACATAATTGCATACTGCCACTTCCTTAACCTTTCCTGATCTTATAGCTTTCTGACAGTAAAATATGTTTGTTGTAAAGTAGTTACATTTGTAAAGTAAATGTTAAAAAGCCATTAAAACATTTTTTTCTACACCTGAAAGCCTTGGTCTCAATTCTCAAAGCTTTTCTTACATGAAATCTCTTGTTTATTCCTATAATTACTTAGACTGAGGGTTTCCTAAATTCAAGCAGGAGGGATCACTAAGTGCATTCCATACTACGGAGGTCCAGCTTAGTAGTAATTTTAATGTTCTACATCAGAGTTTTAACTTAGATAGCTAAGGCTAAGATTTATATGTAAAGAATAGATATGATCTGAAGCATACACAGCGACGTGCCTTCATCCCTAATTGTACCTACAAACATAGAATAGAGGTCATGGGACTCTGAATGAGGCAGGTCACTAACTGAAATACATATAGATAACATTAAAATGGTAATGTATTGCATATTCAGTGATTAATAAAATAAATAACAACAGTTTCCAGATATAATATAGACATGTGTAAGAAGACCTGACACAGCAAAAATTCATATAGTAATACAATTCATATTATGAGTGAAAACCAGAAAGGAATCCGCGCTTAGGATAGAAAAAAGGTTTGTAGGGGGAAAAAAACTTATATGGGTATGTGTGATCCAATTGGCTGCAGCCCACTTCGGAATACAACCTCAAGGAGGTTATACGATATATGTGAAGAAGAAGAAGTGTTTGGCGCTGCCAATATGTATATAAAGTAGGTAAGTGCGTGTGCGTATAGTGGGAACCCTATGTATAAATGTCAAGGGAATAAAATCCAATAAATAGAAGTAAAATAGTAAAAAGTGCAGGAGATAGAATACAATAAATATATAAATAAATGTGTCCTGTACTATACAGGGTTGGTTTAAATTGAGAAGGGGTAAAATTCAATCTAAAATGTAAGACCCCTCCAATAAAGTACAACAATAAATAAGCATAATATCTATATGGTAGTGTAAATAGGAAACATACAAAATTTAAAAAATATATATAGATAGATTAGTGCCCATAAAGTGAAACTTTGGGAGTAACACTAAAAAAGTGCAACGTGTGTGGTAAACACCACTATGAAGAAGAAGAAAATCTCAGTGACAAAAAGCAACTGAAATATTAAGCGTGAGATGAGCCAAATAATTATTTAAGGTGCAATAAATGCTAGATAAAGTGCAAAGTGAAACGAATAAGTAAAGAAATGCTTACCGCATCACTTCCGCTTTTGTTGGTTAGTTGGCTTGGGACGCAGATCCGGTCGGTGGAACGCACGCCGTTCACCACTACACCGCTAGAGAGGACCTTGCGGCTCCTAAGCCAGATGAATGAATGTTACTGCTGTTTTCTATGTGAGTACCCGATTTTACTTTTGATGCAATAAAGTTTCTTAAGCGATACTTCACTATTGGAAGCATTTCTTTACACATGTCCTGGGATGGTTCTTATGGAGTAATAAGGCTGGGATAATCGTACCATTACGCTAAGGAAGTGTGACCCGGGGATTTGGAGTAACTAAAGAGGAACAGAGACCAGACCCCTTCCCGAAGGGAGCGATCCCCAAAATATGGACCTGCGCTCTACCCCTGTGTGGGGAGTTCCTTCTGGTAAGCTCGGTATTTACTAGAAAGGGGAGCACTGGACCCACGGGACAGGGGAGCACCGGACCCTTCACCCCTTAACTACCCACCCCACGGCACCTGGGATATTAGCACCCTACTATAATTATGGACTTTTAAGACTGTATATGTTTTTGGAGACTTTTTCTTTGCACTTTTTGTGCACTTACTTGATCACATATCCCTGGGAATTTTTTCCAGTGGCAAACCACTGCCTTTGATATACTTTATAGAGGACACATATTTATTATTTATTTTTTGAGCTTATATATTTTTTATATTTTTTTTACGTTTCAATTGGCACTTTTTAATAGTACATTGAAACTGTTTAAGCTCGACACTCCACCAGGTTTTTAGTGTCATATGTGACATAGACCAATGTGGACCACTACTATCAGCACCTGCCACTTTACTTACTTACTTGCATCTATGGAGCTCTATGCGTTTCATGGATACTTGTCCACTCATCAGGAGCTTGATGCAAAAAGACACCTGTAAATATATAGCTAAGAATAATAATGCAAAAAAAATATCATATATGCATTAAAGTTTTGTGGTTTTTTTTTTCTCTTTTTGTCTATGTTTTACATGGTTCCTTCCTCCATTCACCTCCTGGTCACTCAGTACCTTTTGGTGCCTATCCTAGGAACTTTCTTTAATACAGTGGAATTTTGGACACATAACTAGACACTATTAAATTATTTATATTCAATAATATATATATATATATATATATATATATATATATATGTATATACATATACATATACATATACATATATATATATATATATATATATATATATATATATATATATATATATATATATATATATATATATATATATATAAAACACCTCATCAGTTTGGTCTATATGTATTTTCACATAACTACACTTGATGTCTTGGCTTGCCCTTTGGCTGCCCCCCCCCCTTTGAACTAGGCAGCCTATCCACTCCACAGCTCTGGGTCAGGCTTTTGCTTTGGCGCTTTCACTTCCCTTCTAGATGCTGGGTGTATTCGGCCCCCTTGAACTTTGCGACCTTTTGCCACATTTCAGGCTTAAAACATAAAGATATAAAACTGTAATTTTTTGTGAAGAATCAACAACAAGTGGGACACAATCATGAAGTGGAACAAAATTTATTGGATATTTCAAACTTTGTTAACAAATAAAAAACTGAAAAATTGGGCGTGCATTATTATTTAGCCCCTTTACTTTCAGTGCAGCAAACTCTCTCCAGAAGTTCAGTGAGGATCTCTGAATGATCCAATGTTGACCTAAATGACTAATGATGATAAATAGAATCCACCTGTGTGTAATCAAGTCTCCGTATAAATGCACCTGCACTGTGATAGTCTCAGAGGTCCGTTTAAAGTGCAGAGAGCATCATGAAGAACAAGGAACACACCAGGCAGGTCCAAGATACTGTTGTGGAGAAGTTTAAAGCCGGATTTGGATACAAAAAGATTTCCCAAGCTTTAAACATCCCAAGGAGTACTGTGCAAGCGATAATATTGAAATGGAAGGAGTATCAGACCACTGCAAATCTACGAAGACCTGGCCGTCCCTCTAAACTTTCAGCTCATACAAGGAGAAGACTGATCAGAGATGCAGCCAAGAGGCCCATGATCACTCTGGATGAACTGCAGAGATCTACAGCTGAGGTGGGAGACTCTGTCCATAGGACAACAATCAGTCGTATACTGCACAAATCTGGCCTTTATGGAAGAGTGGTAAGAAGAAAGCCATTTCTTAAAGATATCCATAAAAAGTGTTGTTTAAAGTTTGCCACAAGCCACCTGGGAGACACACCAAACATGTGGAAGAAGGTGCTCTGGTCAGATGAAACCAAAATCTAACTTTTTGGCAACAATGCAAAACGTTATGTTTAGCGTAAAAGCAACACAGCTCATCACCCTGAACACACCATCCCCACTGTCAAACATGGTGGTGGCAGCATCATGGTTTGGGCCTGCTTTTCTTCAGCAGGGACAGGGAAGATGGTTAAAATTGATGGGAAGATGGATGGAGCCAAATACAGGACCATTCTGGAAGAAAACCTGATGGAGTCTGCAAAAGACCTGAGACTAGGATGGAGATTTGTCTTCCAACAAGACAATGATCCAAAACATAAAGCAAAATCTAGAATGGAATGGTTCACAAATAAACATATCCAGGTGTTAGAATGGCCAAGTCAAAGTCCAGACCTGAATCGAGAATCTGTAGAAAGAATTGAAAACTGCTGTTCAAAAACGCTCTCCATCAAACCTCACTGAGCCCGAGCTGTTTTGCAAGGAGGAATGGGCAAAAATTTCAGTCTCTCGATGTGCAAAACTGATAGAGACATACCCCAAGCGACTTACAGCTGTAATCCCAGCAAAAGGTGGCACTACAAAGTATTAACTTAAGGGGGCTGAATAATTTTGCACGCCCAATTTTTCAGTTTTTTATTTGTTAAAAAAGTTTGAAATATCCAATAAATTTTGTTCCACTTCATGATTGTGTCCCACTTGTTGTTGATTCTTCACAAAAAATTACAGTTTTATATCTTTATGTTTGAAGCCTGAAATGTGGCAAAAGGTCGCAAAGTTCAAGGGGGCCGAATACTTTCGCAAGGCACTGTATAGTTACATAGTTACATAGTTACATAGTAGTTGAGGTTGAATAAAGACAATAGTCCATCCAGTTCAACCTGTGTAGGTGTGTGTGACCCTAATCATCTCTCATACTCCTTAATGTTCTGATCCTTGAGATGTATGTTCAAGAGTCTTTTGAAAGTAGCCATACTTCCCGCAGAAACTACCTCTTATGGTACAGAATTTCACAAACTTGTAGCCCTAACAGTAAAGAACCCCCCACGTTGCCTGAGGTTAAAATGCTTCTCCTCTAATCGCATTGTTTGTCCTCGTGTCCTCATGCAATCCTTGCGACTGAATAGCTTTTTTTCTATGCTGAGATCACCATTGAGATATTTTTAAATTGCTATCATGTCCCCTCTTAGGCGTCTCTTCTCCAGGGAGAATAAATTAAGTGATTGTAGACGCTCTTCATAATTAAGGTCCTCCAATCCCCTATCTAGTTGAGTTGCCCTTCTCTGCACTCTCTCCAGAGAGTCATGTAAGTAATAAGGCCACCCCCCTTTTTTTCCCCTCTGATTTTTGGGGGGAGCAATTTGTTATATTCTTTTAAATGCATATATGAGATTTCTTATGGAAACTGATGTTATATATTTGTATTAATTACTGAATGTGCAATAAATTACAATTTTATCTATATATTTTTTTCAGTTAGTGACCTGCCTCATTCAGAGTCCCATGACCTCTGTTCTGTGTTTGTAAGATTTATATGTCTGTTCTTTTTTCTCCAACATCAGAAATTCTTCTGACAATTTTTTGATTTGTGCAGAGTGATTTATACAACTTCAGTGGCTAAAGGGGAAAATTACTAATTTCACCAAAGTCAAAAGTTTAAGATTAGCTTACTGAGCTACTTAGGCAGAACTTGCTTGAAAGAAAATAAGCTCTTTTTTATTTAGAGTTTTTTTTTCTGTATATGGGGTAGTTTTGTGTATTTCATTTAGCGTTGTTTTTATTTTTTCTTCTTTTGTGTAGTTGATCCTTTTTTTTTGTACTTAAATTTTCTATATTTTTCCTCTATCTGCTCTTATTTCCGCTGAAAAAATGTAAATCATTGAGGCTAATTTTGACTCAAAAATATTTCAGGGTAGTTGAAATAAGCTTCTGTAACACTTAGGTGCCATTTAAAGCCTATTCTGTCTTTAAAAATTACTAAAAAACCCTCAGTTTCACCTGCTCATTGACACGATTTGGAATCTCACAAAAGTCACTTGAATATTTGTGGAGAATCACTATAAGTCACACCACTTTTAAGCAATAATTGCACATGGACATTCAATATCTGTGAAGAATTACTTCTAGTCACATATTGTGAAGCATTTTTTGCACATGAACTTTATATTTTGCTTTTGTCACCTCTTTTTTATTATTGGATTTATGGTTATTTCCGATGTTATGTCACTGATGTTTTTTTGAGCACTTATCATTTGTGCTTTATTGTTATTTATTGTCTACTTTACATATCATCTTGTCTTGCACATTATCCCATTAGTGGTGAAACACACAGTTCTGTATCTTCACATCAATTTTATTTTGGAAATTGCTACATTTTGAACATTTGTTACTTCCCGTGTCAAGACACACACCCCTTCTATCGTTGTGAATTTGCACAATACTTTTTTTTACCATTTTATGCGACTTTACATATCGCATATTTGGAAACATTTCATTTTCGTCTTATTCTGACACTTATTTCATTCATCTGCTATTTGATGCATCTTTGCACAGTCTCTACTACTTGGAACTTTATGCATTTTTGCACATCAACACTGTGATTTTATGTGATTTTGCACACTATTATTTGTGATTGTATGCTATACCCAGCCGTAAGAGTTTTCCACGGCGTTTTGAAATCTTACCATTCTAACTCAATACATCTTCTTGAATACCAAAAAGAAACAAGCGCCGATTCAACCCCTTTATCTTCATTACTGTTAGTAATTGGCTGCCCGTTTCGTATAGGATCTCTGTCCTAATATTACTTGTTTCTTTAGACTTAGACATATTACTTTTATACCCACCATTTACCTACATCTTATACCCGAGTGGTAGCGCATAGGCTTTCGTTTCAGTTTATCTTCACCTGCTCATTGACTCCAATGCATGTCACCAAAAGGGTGACATTTTGCCTAAATAGTATCTGTAGATTAGTAAAGAGCAGGGCTGCCAACGTCCTTAACAACCAGTAAATAGCTGGTTGTTAAGGAGCAGGCTGGGAAGCCGGCCGCCGATTCTTTAACAATGAATGAGTGATAAGCTGTTTTAAATAACTAAGGGCTTGTGGCGTCACTGACCCAGCATGCCTCGGTCAATGATGTCCCAAGGGGGGCCTTCATTGGGAGCTGTTTTTTTTTTTTTCGTTGACGGTGGCAGAGGGCCTTATGATTGACGATGGATCTACAACAGGGGACATTTTTAGATTTTTTTAAATAAAGGATTTGTCAAAAACAACGTACTGTCTTTGGGGGAAAGTCCTCCCCTGCCCCAAAGCACCCACCTATGTTGAGGGCCTAGTATGGTTCAGGATGGGGGGTGATCACTCGCCCCCCCTCTCCTGGCCTTTCAGGCTGCATGCTTGGATAAGAATCTGGTATGAATTTTGGGGGGGAGGCTACGCCATTTTTAGAAAACAGTTTGACGTGGGGTTCCCCTTAACCAATTGCTGACCATGCTATAGCCGAATGATGGATACAGCGCGGCTGACCAGTTCTGGGAGGGCGTCATATGGCGGGTGACACACTTTGTGATCGCTGTGTCCTTAGGACACAGTTGTTCACAGATCAGGGTAAAGGACCAATCACATTGGCCCTTTACCACGTGATCAGTTGTGTCCAGTTATCGGCATTCCTTTCCTTACCCAGACAGTAAGAGGAGAGCCAAAAACTGGCTTGTGTGAAAGAGACATCTACACTGATAATCAGAGCACTGATTATCCATGTTCTGATTATCAGTGCAGTCTCAACAGTGCCCACCAGTGCTGCCAATCAGTGTTAAGTGATCAGCTTGTGTCATTTCCGGTGCACACTGGTTTGAAGATGCTTAAATGCCCCATACTGTATGTTGTCTGTCCATGTTTGGACCCTTGTGTCTAATAAGTTTTATTAAATAACAACGTTGTTATCTCAGTTTTGGTGGAGGTTTTTGATATTTTTGTATGTGATTTGAGTAACAAGTCCAATAAATGTGTAACTTTTTAAGCTTTATATACTATTTAGGGTCGCATTATACCTACCTTTTCTTCTTCCTTTTCATTTTGTTGCAGCTTTGACACATAAGTAGCTGACCCATGCCTCATAATGGTTGAATAATGGATGTTTTTAAACCTTCCTCCCTCCCTTTTTTATTTTTTACTAATTAATGTTCTGCCAATCAGTGCGCACCAGTGCTGCCAATTAGTGCTTATCAGTGCTGCCAATCAGTGCCCATCAGTGCTGTCAATAGGTGCTCATATGTGCCTCCTCATCAGTGTCACCTATTAGTGCTGCCTATCAGTGCTGCATATCAGTGCCCATTAGTGCTGCCTACCAGTGTCCATCAGAGCCACCTATCAATGCCCATCAGTGCCACCTATCAGTGCCCTGCAGTGCTGCCTCATCAGTGACTCCTCTTAAGTGCCTTCTCATCACTGCCCACCAGTGCCTCCTCATCATTGCAGCCTACCAGTGCCCATCAATGCAGCCTCATCAGCACACATCAGTGAAGGAGAAAAATTACCTGTTTCCAAAAACAATAAAAAAGTTTTTTTTTTCCGTTTATTTAGCAAACAATGAAAAACCCAGTGGTGATAAAACACCACCAAAAGGAAACTCTATTTGTGTGAACAAAATGATACAAATTTCATATGGGTACAGTGTAGCATGATCGTGCAATTGTCTTTCAAATAGTTTCAGTGTTAAAGCTGCAAATTGTCCTGGGCAGGAAGGGGGCAAAAGTGCCCAGTAGGAAAGTGGTTAAAATCCATACCAGACCCTTATCCAAGCATGCATCCTGTCAAAACCTGGTATGGTTTGGGGGTACCCCATGCCATTATTTTCAAAATTTTTTATTGCCGGCAATGGTTGTTTTATATTCAGATGTCAGTGGAGAACGCTGGCGGCCTCCGCTTAAAAAAAAAAAAAAAGCTCTGCTAAATGCTGGGCACCATCGTTTAGCAGAGTTTGGGAGAGTTTAGGAGCTGTCAGTGTTTTTTCTACCAAAACCCTGCTGCTCCAGAATGCGCTGGCAGTGTTTTTTTTCTGCCACTAAACTCTCCTGCCAAAAAACGCTGCTAAAAGCCTATATGTGAATGAACACATGGGATAGAGGTCTAAACTTTCTGTCGTGGTGTGACCAAATAGGAAGTAAGAGGAAATCTCCACAAGCAGAACATTTGAGTGTTTTCATCTTCGTATTATTATATTTAGCACTTTGTATTTACTGTTATTTACTGTAGCTTTCAAATAGTATATGAATGTGAAGATAAAACTCCTTCAAAACTGTACAGTCACATTTTCTTACTCTTGCCATTAGAATAAGCCATTGTTAGCTCCCGGCATTAAAAATGATAAATGATTTGTCAGCTGCGTACAGTTAAGCATGAAAACAACAAAGTCATAGCAGAGAGGAAAACAGCTAACTGGAATGCTGAAATATAATAAAGCAAACACTACACGAGTGTTTATTGTACATTCATTTGCTATAATTAACACAAAATAAATTCTCATTTAGCTAGCTCTAATATAATTTTCGGATATTCAGGTATAAAATCTATGTTGTTATTCAGGTATAAAATCTATGTTTTCAAATTTCTGATATGTTAACTAATTTGCCTTTCACTCTGCTTTGCTGCACAGCAATTAAGGATTATAATTGTCCTAAAAAATGTGCATGTTTTAGCTGTTCTGTAGAATACAGATTGTTTAATCAATTATCATTATATATAACAGTTACCTAGATACATAAAAGTATTCAAAACTGCTACATTCATTTACAATTACAGAAGCAATAATATTCAAAGACGATCATATAAATGTACTCAATTTATGGGAATCTATATTCTTTTAATGATTTTTTTAGAACTACATGTCAATGAGATCAGGCTGATGTAAGTCTTATCAATGTGTCCTTGTTTTAAAACTATTTTCTATGTATATTCTGTGATTATATATGGACAAGACAGCAGTCATAATTGCTTATTGTATACTTCTGTTCTGCTTCCTGATTTGCCAATGCTACACAGTGGTTTAGCTGGTTTACTGCTCCTTCTCACAAGTCTCTGGGGTTCATATACTTAAGGAGTACAGACTGTTCACAAATGTTAGTAAATAAGGTCAACGTGTGTTCACGTTGAATATCCGATCTCGTGGAAGGGAATTTAAATAGGAGGGATTTTGCTACCACATGATTGGCTGAATGAAGTATACTCAGCTTTGCTATATTTATTAAGCTCATTGAGCATTCACTTTGCTAAGTGACCAGTCTCTACTCCTTCGGTAAATCAACCTCAATTAGTTGACTGCCTCACTGAAAACAATGCTTTCCTTGTTTGACTGATATCTTATACTAGAAGCTGCTAAACAGTTAGGCTGACCATACACAGATTGACTTTAAGATAGTTCCTGTTGCATTGGCTAAAATATAAGATGTGGTAACCTTTTGGCACTCTGTATCTGCAATCGGCTCCTACAAGCATCCGCTACTCAGCCGCCACTTTGCTGACAGATGTATGCAACTTCAAGTATGAGAAGGAGCATGGATGGAGTTCCAGTCTGGCACGTTCAACGAGGGAAGGGTGAGATTTCATGATCCATATACAGGAGACCTGAGGCACCACTGGTCTCAGCACACCCTCCCAAGTTTTGTTTGCCTCACTATTTTATCTAATTGCTGGAGAAACATGCTTGCAAGTAACATTTTCGTATCGCAGCACTGCAGTAATGCTATGGCATATTGTCCCTTTGGAGCATGCCAGCTTATGGGAATTTGGTTACATGGAGTAGCCATCTGGAAGCAGGGTGTACCCCCAATTTTCCTCATTGCTATGTGTGGCTAAATACAGTACAGTGCGCGATTCATGGCGGGTCAGGGAGACATCCCCAATCAGCAAACAGTGGTGCACTAGCAGTGCAATTCAATCCTAGCTCCTCATTCCAAATGATGAGTGCTATTTTAGCAGTTCCATGGTTTTATTACTTGCTATAATCATATCATATATTACTGCTTATTATTTATTCCTATACATTTGAGGACTGGTTACCACAGGCTGTTACATTGCATCCCTGAAAACAATCTTGGATTTATCCACATGCGGGCTATCATATATGGACATACGGCTTATTTCTTCCATTTATAATGATTATTTGTTGACTGGTCCAACTTTTGACAGCATTTACTTATTTATTTCTTTTCACTTTGATCATTATTTGACTCTTCTGACCTGATGTACATATCTAGTGCAATGTTTTCCTTTACAATGTGTCTATGATTTTTACATACAATTGGAGGCACATTTGGTACAAACAAGTCAGTAGGTTGTCATCATTTTATACAATCTGTAGCAGTGTTGTAGTATATGGACCTAAGTCTAGCATGATAGTTGTAGGTAGGGATTAGTAGGAACTTTTGGGTGAGGGGAGGGATGTAAGGGAGGAGAGGTAGAATATGGCGCGGTGGTATGTTTTTTTATTATTTGACGTTGTGATAAGAACATTGTGATTTGCTAGTTTTAAGTTGGTGTCTCTCCATGCTTTCTTTTTTACTTTTGCATTAGGATATTTTTCTGGTGAGACCCACTAACATTGTACATGTCATTATATACATTGGTTCAAGCACCGGAATCATGTCCATGGGCTCCAAGAACCAATTATCTAGTTGGACCTTGTCAGCACTCTCTCACCCAACATCCCTCAATTTGAAATATGGGGGAGCCAGGTGGAAATCATCAGCTGAACAACAGCTGCATGCAATCAGCAGCAGGCACTGTTTAGGTATTCTGACAGCTGAGGGTGTTGGCAACATTTAAGATGGCCATACATGGGTTGAATTCCAAAAGAACTTTCTTTCAAAAATCATAACTAAGAATTTTCGTTCAAATTTTGCAACATTAGTGGGCCGCAGAAAAGGCCAGTTTTTGTGTGGCCACTGAATTTTGAGTAATCAGGCATGCAGGACATTTGAAAACCAAACACATTTCTAATCAATGATAGGAGAATCGCTCAAGAAATAAAATAAAAAATAAATGCATATGAGCTGTCATCTGGAAAGAAAAGAAGATTCACGGCCACAAAAATTCTGTTCTATAGCAACATGAGGTATAATTGAAGGCTTGGTTGTTCGAATTTAGAAAATCAAAGCTGCCACCATTGGATCACAAAATGCACAAACTTTCTGATTTTCAAAAGAAAATTTGTTCAGGATTCAAACCATGTATGGCCTGCATTAGGATGTATGAAGGAATTGATAGGTTTCTGTCGTTCAGCCCCTTACCGTGTATGTCCAACCTTAGGCTTTGTAGATGCCAATCAGTTTCATAGAAGCTCATCAAATATGGAAAAGCAAGCGTGTTAAGTAAAAAACACTTAAAAATACTTTGAGGTTAAAAAGTAAGGTAAATACACTGAAAATACATGACCTTTTATGTTTATTAGGCAACATGAAGTCATTCATGTAATTTGTTGTCTCTTGTATAGGTTAGTTTATTGGATTATAAGCTGTAAGCACTCTTGCAGTGTATATAAAAGAGGCTTCTGTTCGAAAAATATCTTAACATGAAATGTATTTTTGTCAATAGCAGCTAATTGGCTTCTAACTGTCATTTATGAATGGCAACATAGAAAATGAAACAAATTCTAATTGTTTACCATGGGCAACATTTTATTCTAGGCACATATTTTATAACTAGAATTACTTAGTCAGTTTCAACAGGACTTGTTCTGTTATGTTGAAGATATATACACTTTAGGACAACTCAAGCCAATCACTATGTGAAGTTTAGATGTTAATTGTCCAATAACAGGATTGGACAATCAACAATCAGGATTGCATACAAATACTAGGGTATCTTTTTGACATGCACATTTATCACCATTGCAAGCTATAGCCTGCAGTGCTGATCAAGTGGGGAAAATCCAACAGGGCTGTTCTGCAGAAGTCGAATGGTAGATAAACTTTTGTACAACCTCTCTGCGCAAACACAGATTGATATTTGATCGGTCCCTGCTGAGCTGGACAATTTTTGTATCTATTTATGGCTGGCATAACATAGATGTTGAGACATCACAGAGAAATGAGAGAGATTACAGTTGTTATGTAATAATGGGGATCCAAATGACAGTATAGTAAAAAGCAACTAAGAGGTTGTATCACTAGTGTCCTTAGTAGGGATGGGCTGTGTGTTTGAGTCGAACGTAAGTTCGACTCGAACATTAGCTGTTCATGTGTTCGCTGAACACACAAAAAATTGAGCGCCCCATAATGCTCTTGCAGTGCATTAAGTGCTGATGACTGGCCAAAGCATGCACCTGACCTGTATGCTTTGGCCAATCACAGCACAATGTACTGTGAGAGTCATGATTGGCAGAGTGCCTGTGGCCAATCATGGCTCAGGGGCTAAGTCCCCACCCCACACTATATAAGGCTGTTGCTTACACGGCGTATAATGTGTGACAATAGAGATTAGGCAGTTAGTTAGTGGATAGTGTGTTCAGTCAGTTTAGTGCAGTCGGTGTAGTGTACAGGCATACCCGGTCTGTTTCAAAATGTATGGATATATTGTAGTCCTGGGTCCCCTCTCGGTGCTCCCCAAGTTTGTTGTCCCTGTCACTTATGGTTCGGGAGCCCAATGATGTCAAGCTGACCAAGATTTCCCATAGACGCCAATGGCACAATATTTAAAGGAATTTTTCATTTTTATTGTTTCACTTTAAGCATCATTAAAAGCACTGCTTCTTTAAAAATTATTGTTTTAAAAAATATTTTTTGCATCGATACATGTCCCGAAGGGCAGTACCTGGGTCCCCATAAACTTTTTAAAGCAATAACTTGCATATAAGCCTTTAAAATGAGGACTTTTGATTCTTCATGTTTGTGTCCTATAGACTTTATTAAAGTTCGCAAGAACTTTTTCCCTGTTCGAGATGTTCTGGTGCGAACCAAACAGGGGGTAGTTCGACCCATCACTAGCCCTTAGTAGAATAATAATAGGAGATTATTTCCACAGGGTTATAAGTGGACCTAGATACCACATCTTTAACTTGTTTAAAATGGTCTTCAGACTATAGAACCCAGAGAATCAGTGAGCCTTATCCCAAATAAGATTTTTTGGAGAATGGAAGATAGATAGATAGATAGATAGATAGATAGATAGATAGATAGATAGATAGATAGATAGATGATAGATAGATAGATAGATAGATAGATAGATAGATAGATAGATAGATAGATAGATAGATAGATAGATAGATAGATAGATAGATAGAATAATACAGAACATTAGAAGAACATTAACCACTTCTGGACCGGAAGGATTTGCCCCCTTAAAGTGGTTGTAAACCCACTTTGATGACTTTTACCTATAGGTAAGCCTATAATAAGGCTTACCTATAGGTGTTGTAAATATCTCCTAAGTGTGCACTGTTTGGGAGATATTTACATTGCATGCAGCCGATGACATCATCGGCGCATGCACTCTGAAGAAACGACCACCCTGTGCTGTTTCTTCAGAGCCCTGTGCCATGACTGGCAGTGTCATCACGTGGCTCCGGCCAGTAATATAACCAGAGTCCACAGACCCGGAAGGAAGACAGGTGAAGATGGATGCGGCCGGCAGCAGGGACAACGCGGGCTTTTTTTGCAGGTAAGTGTCACATAATGTGCTAGTATGCAATGCATACTAGCACATTATGCATTTACTTTGCAGAGGGGGAAAAAATAAAAATAAAAGGAAGAGTTTACTCCCTCTTTAATGACCAGGCCATTTTTTGTGATTCGACACTGCATTACTTTAACCACTTAAGCCCCGGAAGATTTTACCCCCTTCCTGACCAGGGCCTATTTTGCGATTCGGCACTGCGTGACTTTAACGGACAATTGCGCGGTCGTGCGATGCTGTACCTAAACTAATTTTGCGTCCTTTTTTTCCCACAAACAGAGCTTTCTTTTGGTGGTATTTGATCACCTGTGCGATTTTTTGATCATGCGTTATAAACAAAAAAAGTGCGTAAATTTTGCAAAAATAACAATATTTTTAAAAATTTTTATATGAAATTCCCCCCCAAAAATATGTAAAAATCAAAATTTTTTAACATATTAGGCCAATTTGTTTTATGCTACATATGTTTGGTAAAAAAAAATCGCAAAAAGGGTATTTTGATTGGTTTGCACAAAAGTTATTGCGTTTACTAACTAAGGGAAAGATTTTTGTCATTTTTGTTGTATTTTTTTTAACGAGTAATGGCGGTGATCTGCGATTTTTTTTGCGGGACTGCGACATTGCGGCGGACCCTTGACTGACAGACAGATCGGACCCTTGACTGACATTTTTGACACTTTTGGGGTTACCAGTGACATTACTACAGTAATCAGTGCTATACATATGCACTGTTACTGTAAAAATGACACTGGCAATGAAGGGGTTAACTTTTTTTTGAGAGGGAGGGGTTAAGTGTGTCCCTAGGGGCGTGCTTCTAACTGTGATTGGATGTGGTTACTTTTTTTTTTGTGGCTACTAGTGTAAGAACAGAGATCAACGGTCCTACATAGTAGAACCGTATGATCTCCATTCTTACACAGGGAAGAATGAAAGGCGGCTTTGTTTACATTAGCCGCCTGCCTTTCTTCCGGTGTAACGGACAATCACGAGTGCCCGGCGGACATCACCCTAGAGCCTCACAGGCTAGCGACGTACTCCTACGTCGCTTTGCCTGTGAGGGGCTGACCGCCGCAGTAAATAGTCGTGCGGCGGTCGGCAAGCGGTTAATGAACAATTGCACTGTCGGGCGACGCTGTACTCAAAAAAATAGATGTCCTTTTTTTTCACAAATAAAGCTTTCTTTTGGTAGTATTTGATCCCCTTTTTGCACTATAAACAAAAATAGCGACAATTCTAAAAAAAAAAAAACAATAATTTTCACTTTCTGCTATATAACAGTCCCAAAAAAAAAAAAACCCATTAAAAAAATCAAGCTTTTTTAAAATTTTAGGCCAATTTGTTTTCTGCTACATATTTTTGGTAAAAAAAATCACAATAAGCGTATTTTGATTGGTTTGCGCAAAAGTTACGGGAACGATTTATGTCATTTTAATTGTTTTTTTTTTATTTTTAGTAATGGTGGCGATCTGCGATTTTTTGCAGGACTGCGACATTGCGGTGGACAGATCGAACCCCTAACTGACATTTTTTACACTTTTGAGGGGACCAGTGACATTACTACAGTAATCAGTGCTAAAAATATGCCCTGTTTCTGTAATAATGACACTGGCAGGGAAGGGGTTAACACTGTGGGTGATCAAGGGGTTAAATGTGACCCTAGGGGAGTGATTCTAACTGTATGGGGGAGGGACTTTTTAAATGATCACAGAGAACTGTGATCCTATATAGAAGGATCACAGGCACTCTGTGACCAATCCAGAGAGAAGAACGGTCAGCTGTGTTTACAACAGCTGACTGTTCTTCTCTCTCAGCGGGGAGCGATCACGGGTGTCAGGGGGCAATCGGAGCCGCCTGCCCCGTGCATCCCCGCTGATGAGTGGGGGCGGGAATGCTTTTCCGGTGGCACGCACTCGCCCCCTAGCTGCAGGCACGCCACCGACGTAGAGCTATGTCGGTTCATGCAGGAGGGGCTGCCTGCCGCAGTAAAACTGCGTCGGGCAGTCCGGAAGCGGTTAAAGTGAAATGATACAAGTTTAGTAGGATTGAAAACATTTTGCAAAGATCTCATGTAAGATTCTGCAACAAGGGAGTTCAAAGTGGACAAGAAAATGCGGTACACATATAAATTCATGAAGGAGGATATTTGTGAAAGTGGAAAGAAAAACCAGAATAGCTAATAGTACAATTCTGGCATTTGGGCAAAGTAGAAGAAGTTCTTGGACTACCTTTATTCCTGACAGAACAATGGACTGTTGCAACTGTCTTATGCCAATATTTGCAAAAGACAGGTTTAGTGAATAAATTGTGCAGACTTAAGCTGGGCATACACTGAACAAAATCAAGCTGGGTTAGCATGGACAGGCCGATATCTGACCAGTGTGTGACTGTCTCCCTCAACAAAAGTTGATTCTTTGACTCCTGTTGGCTGAATAGAAAAAACTATGTATAACTAGCTTAACTGGGAGGTATTGATTTGTGCCGTTCTGTGCAATAACGTTAAGGGTGCTTTGTTGGCACACACGTGTAATCTGTTTTCCCTTAACAATCATATTTATTTATTTTAAATATGAAGAAGTAGGTAGTATTTTTTTTTTTTGCTTTTTTCAATATATACAGCTAAAGTCCAACCAGTGTATATACATTTTTATTATGTGTACTACTTTTGTATGTGTTTGTCAAAAATATGTTACAAGGGTGGTGTTAGGTGAAGTTTATTAATACATACCAGCATAAAAACTAATGAACACACTTGTGCTTTTTTTTCTACTAACAAGATAGCTACAAACTCATAACTTGCATCAATGAGAATGCTATAAATGTTTAACTTCTTATTAGCAATGAATAATAAAGTCGTTTCTTAATGTTCAAATCACACATGAACACTTAACACATAAGGACATTATATGTTATAGAAGTGAAATAAGCTTAATATACAAAAAGGGGCATACCCAAGATAAGTAATGGTTGATTGTAGAAGAGGGATGTGAAAGACGTGCCCTGTAAAGGGAATGGGAGGGTATCATGCACTGGAACTGACAAGGAACACAGGTGAGTGGGCTGCTTAACCACTTGCCAAGTGCCGCACAACTATATACGGCGGCAGTCAGCCCCTCCTGGGTAAAGGGACGTACCGGTACATCGCTCCCCCATGAGCGTCTAGAGGGCGAGCGCGCTGCCGGAGGAGCGCTCCCGCTCCCTGACATTCCAGCACGAGTGACCGGCGGCTCCGATATCCGCCGGTCACTCCCGATCTCCCGCTGGAGAGGGAGAAAGGCAGGCGGCTGATGTAAACAAAGCCGCCTGTCATTCTCCCTGGTGTAACAGCAGAGATCATATGATCCTGCTATGTAGGATCGTATGTCTCTGTGGTTACATCAAAAGCCACACCCCTTTACATTTAGAAGCATGCCCCTAGGGACACACTTAACCCCTTGATCACTAATAAAGTTAACCCCTTCCCTGCCAGTGTCAATTGTACGGTAACAGTGCATATGTATAGCACTGATTACTGTAGTAATGTCACTGGTACCCCCAAAAGTGTCAAAAATGTCAGTCAAGGGTCCGATCTGTCCGCCGCAATGTTGCAGTCCCGCATAAAAAAATTGCAGATCGCCGCCATTACTAGTTAAAAAAACAATAAAAATTACATAAAGCTTTCCCTTAGTTAGTAAACACAATAACTTTTGCGTAAACCAATCAAAATACGCTTATTGCAATTTTTTTAACAAAAATATGTAGCAGAAAACAAATTGGCCTAAAATGTTAAAAAATTTTGATTTTTACATTTTTTTGGGGGGAATTTCATATAAAAAATGTGAAAAATATTGTTATTTTTTCAAAATTGACGGTCTTATTTTGTTTATAGCGCAAAAAATAAAAACCGCACAGGTGATCAACTACCACCAAAAGAAAGCCCTGTTTGTGGGAAAAAAAGGACGTAAATTTAATTTGGATACAGCCTCGCACGACCATGCAATTGTCCGTTAAAGTCACGCAGTGCTGAATCGCAAAATAGGCCCTGGTCTTTGAACAGCCAAATCCTCTGGGGCTTAAGTGGTTAAATACTACCCTCCCCAAGGCTCCTCCCATAAATTCAAGCCACCATACTGGCCTTCTAATTTATAGACGGAGCCCTCCAACTGAGATAGATGTGAAACCACATAAAGACGCCACAAGAATAACAACATAACATAGACCTGAGGTGTGCCCTGGTCAGCTTGTTGTTACACCAAAAAGGGGGAAAAAATACCAGGATAAGAAAGCTGTTTTATTGGTATACATGACATTTATTGGGCAAGATTGGTGAAGGCTTGCAACATCTCAACCTGGGGATTCAGAATGTACCAAGTAAAGCAGGTGGATTTCCATCTGACTAATCTTCTGATGACATGACCCTGGACATGATCGGGAAGCAGCTGAGGCAGCTTCAATCCTGAAGGAGTGCCCAGAAAACTGGTTAGGGTTGAGGCCTAGCTTAGCCAGGATGATGAGAACATGTCTGATAAACTGGCTTGCTGTTAGTGGGCTGGAAGGAAAAGGCAACAATGGGCTGGAGCTAGACTGGCTCCGCAGGTATAACAACTGATCCAGAATCACTACTGGACACTATTCATTATGGGTCTGGAAGAATTTGATGTTGACCCTGGTGCCGGACTGATGAGTTTTGGATGCTGCCAGATGTAGGACAAAATGGTCTTGAAGGCGGGCCAGATGGCACCTGCGTAGCACTTAACAACTGGGGCTACTGTATTTGAACTCACTGGGCCATAGGAAGCCATAGAAAGCCAGGTAGATAGCTGCTTGGATGACTAGGCTGGGGAGCAACCCAAAGAGGACCGTGACAGGATAGCTGACATGTCCCGAAATATGCAACTTGATATGGGCAAGCGTTTGTTACTGGCTATGGGCTGATGTTTCTGGATGCCATGCTTTGACCGCATGGGTCGCGAATAAGGGTTTCCCAGGGGCTTTTAGGGAGAGGAAATGCTGGATGCCAGCTAGCTAGTGCCTGAAAATGGGAAATGAGTGGTATGAGTGGTGACTGAGAGCTTGTGGCAAAGAATCTCGAGAAGGAGGCCATGTAGCAGAAGCTTAGGGTGCCTGTGAGTAGTGAGTAGTATGAGTGACGACTGAAAACTTGTGGCAGGGACCACGTGGGGGAGATTGTGGTTTGTCCCACCCCATGTCACTGTCACTTTTTCTGGACAGCTTAGTTTGCATGCAAATGCAGAAACATACATAAATAAAGGCATGTATAATAAAAAAAAAAAGGAAATTCATGTATAAGACATATATATAAAATATGTAATGTAAAAATATATGTATATATGTAATGTACTGTATATTACTTGCTTTAACTTCATACAGTTATCAGAATACAATATTGTTCATGATAAGAAAAATATAATGTGTAATCCAACTCAAAATAGCCAGAATCCAGCTTTTTTTTTTAATGACATATTGCAATTCAAGGCAACTAGTTAGGTGGTAATGGTAAAAGGTTCAACGGACCCCATATCTCATTCTTTTTGTATTAGATTGTATTGTAACTGTAATGTCTGCCTTTATTTTTTAAAGTGCTGCACAAACTGCGGGTGCTATATAAATTCTGAATAATAATAATAATAACATCTGTTCAACCTGTGGAGGAAAACAATTTTACTTTTCTGTTGTTGACAAATACTGTGAAGAGCAATTTGAAATGGACAGCAAAGTAAAAAACAACTAGAATCAAAGCTTGTTGAAATTTTCACTCGGTATATTAAAATTACTATTTACACACCTTGCTAGATTGCCTAAAGTCACAAAAATTGGAATTTCATAAAATGATTGTTCAGTGTTACCTGCTGATAAATATGCCTTTTGAAGCAATTATTATAGGTAAATTGAAAGGTAACCAACTATGTTCCTTTCAAACTTTAAAATGTAAAATAACTGTCTAAAGTATCAATTTAAATTGCATTTTTTTTGTTATTAATAAAATTGAAGTATTGTGGGTTGTATTTATCAAAGGTTTGCTCTGAAATGTTACTGACAATTTTTTATTACTAATGTTAATTTTGTTAAATATTGATCATGCTTTTTTGTTTACTTTGCTGTCCATTGTAATATACAAAAGCATAGAAATTTAGACCACCTAAAATGGTTCTAAAGCCTGAACATTTTTTAAGGTAAAAAATGTTTAGGCATCAATATCTTCCCTAATTCCCCTTTTACTTAACTGAAAACTCTTTGGATCCAGTGCTTTGACATCTGGAGCTCCTTTCTCCCCTCATTTGCTGGTCTCACAGGCTTCGCTGAGACAGCGGGCGCCATTGACATCAAAGCCATTGACAAGGGAGTGGGGGGGAAGACTGTCACTGTCTGTGTCTATAGGAGTAGACAGCAAGGCTTGGGAGCTAGCCAAAGCCAGTGTCCCCATAGAAAGTGGCTTTCTATCGGGGCACTCACCAGAGAAGAGGAGCCAGGAGAGCCAGTGGGGGACCAGAGAAAAGGAGGTTTGCGGCCACTCTGTGCAACTCAAGTATAGACCTGTTTGTTTGTTTTTTAAAAATGCATTTACAATTACTTTAAATTAAAAATTCTACCAAAGTGTGTTTTATTTGATTGCATTTCTTTTTATTTATTTTTCTTAAAAGTAAAAATTATTATTATTTTTTTTTTTTTTTTTTTACCTTAAACAGAATTGGTTAAGAGACCTTTAGAAACTTTCCAACTTAACATGAGACTCATAACTACTTCTATCCTACATGTAATAAAATCTGAATTATTTTCATAGAAAATTACTTAGAACAATATATATAAAACAATATATTGAAACTACCTATATATATAAAAGCAGAGGCCCTACAGAATAAAATGGTGGGTTTTGCAATTTTTTATTTCACGCTGTATTTGTGCAGTGTCTAACAAGTCACCTTTTAAAATTGTGTACGCCCGTGGAATGGCGCTAAACTAAAGTACCTAACTAAAGTACATAAAAATTACCATAAGCAATGCTTTAAAAGATTTTAAAGGTTACCAGTTTAAAGTGGAGTACTGGCATTAGAATTTTCGCTTCTCAGTCTGATGTTTACAGCAATACCCTACATGTGTGGTGCGAACACCGTTTACATATGATTTCAAGATTTACATACACCTTCGCTCCTGCATTCAAGTATGGGGGTGAGGGTGCTTTAACCCTGTCTCTTTATTTATTTTTTGTCACTTCTATTGCTATCATGAGGGATGGGCAACATCCCTTGTAAAATAATGGACAGTGACAGGTCCTCCTTACTGAGACATCTAGGGTCTATTAGACCCCAGATGTCTCCTCTGCCCTCAAAAGCATCAGATCAAACCAAGATTGGTTTGGTCAGATGCTTTCACAAGCCTATGATGACTTTTTTACATCCTGGTGGAAGCTGAAAGTGACAAGGTACTTTATGGTCTGGTTTGTTAGACCATAGAGCTGTTTGGGGACATTCCTTGGTCGTCTCTATGCTTAGCCAGTGGAACCTCCGGCTTCAGTCCCGGTCTCCCCGGTGGGATGGGAGAGCCCAGAAGGTCAACAGAAGGAGGCAGGAGATCTGCCTCTAGCACACATAAAAGCAATCAAGCGGCTTTTTAGCCACTAAAATTGCTTTTACATTAAAAAGCATCTCTGACAGAAAAAAAAGATTCTGGAATGATACCTATAGCTGCAGGCATTATCCTGGTATCACCACTGAAATTCCTGGACAATATATGATGTTCTACGGACAGGAAGTGGTTAAAGCAGTATTAAACCTAATACAAAAAATTTACCCCCCCCCCCCAGATTGTACGTTTGTAAGCTCCATGAGCAGGGCCCTCTTATTCCTTTTGTATTGAACTGTATTGTAAATTGTGCTGTCCCCCTTTTTATTGTAAAGTGCTGCGTAAACTGTTGGTGCTATATAAATTCTGTATAATAATAATAATAATAATATATTGCAGATTATCAAGGTTTAGATGTAGTGGCTGCATTAGTTTTCTTTCATATGCTTTTTCCCCTCAGCAACAATGTCAGTCTGGGAGAGGGGAGAGAAGTGTTTGATGTACTAGCAGATTTAAATATACCAACAAATTGAAGCCAAACTGCAGCTTATATTGTATAAGAAGTTTCAGCAAACAGTTTTCCCCTTTAAAATAAAGGGTTTTGCATAAATAAAAAAAGCTGATAATTGTAAGCACTCTTGCCAGTAGTAAATGGTTTGTGTCATCCCTGTAACTGCTACATCTGCAGGAGAACTTGTTCTTTTGAAAAACAGCAGACTTATTGGCCAGATCACCAGAAGAACATAAAAGAAAGCCAAAAAAAAAAAAAAAAGAAAACGAATGCAGGCACCACATCTAAAAATTGGCAAGCTATAATATAATAAGAGTTTGCTTTGGGTTCAATGCTGCTTTAAATAAATATTGGGGTTTAATTACGGGTGTAAGTTCACTAGAAAAAGTAGTCCCTTTTGAAGATCTGCATTCTGTTTTATTTATTAATGAGATATATTTCTAATGAGAATTTATTCATTTTTAATGAACATGCAGAGCATCCCCAACTCCTGTTTTCCAGTCTCAGGCTAGGGAGTAATACTAAAAATTATACAAAACTTTTTGTTAGTAATGTATGTATGTAAATACTCATTTGAGGTTGATTTACTAAAGGTAAATAGGCTGTTCACTTTGCAAGGACGTTTTCCTTTAGCATGGTGAATGAAATTAAGCCCTGCTGACTTCCATTATCCAATCATATGCATGCAAAATGCTTTTTATTTTTTTACTTCCCTTGGCTATGATTGGGTATTCTTTGCAAATTGAACTTTCTCCACATTCACTCAACTAAAGGAAAATTCCCCTGCAAAGTAAACCACTATTTGGCATAAAATAAATCAACCCTATGACATGTACGACATTTTGACAAATATTTTTTGTGTCGTTTAAATTGTTCTTTTCCATGCAGGACAAAGCACAGGCTGCCTTTAATCACCTCTCTACCCAGTGGTGCAATACTCACCTTTCCTCTACTCCTATACTAATCAGAGATTAGGTGAGATAAGAGAAGCTGCTTTTGGTAAGTTTGGAGTTGCTCAAGATGTAGCTTACAGGACTATGGGCTCTTCTTAAGTGGCAGTTCTGGTGTTTTGTCACATGCCCACCACACACATACCAAAATTCAACTGGTTCCTGTACATGTGTACCCAGTGGTGTATTTTGGTTTTGTGCTGCCCTAGGCAAGACTAAAATTGGGCACCCCCCTCCCCTCCCCATCCTATGTAAATGTGCCCCACTCCCTTTTTAACAGATGTGACTCCCTTTAAAATTGAAGGACTACAAGTCCCAGCATGAACCCCTGAGATCTCATGAGAAGGGGGGTGGGTGAGGGAGAGAAAGAGCGGACGGGTGAGAGGAGCTGAGAGGGAGGCATGAGAGAGAGGGGGGATGAGAGAGAGGGGGGGATGAGAGATAGAGGGGGGATGAGAGAGGGGGGTGAAAGAGATGAGAGAGAGGGGGATAAGAGAGAGAGAGAGAGGGGGGTGAGAGAGAGAGAGGGAGGGTTGCGAGAGAGAGGGGGTGAGAGAGAGATAGGGGGGTGAGAGATAGCGGGGGATGAGAGAGGTGGCTCTAGCAACCAGTAGTCAATAGAGTCTCAGGTGGAGGGGGGGGCTTTTTTGCTGCCCCCTGCAAAGTGCCGCCCTAGGCCTGGGCCTTGTTGGCCTAGGCCAAAATACAGCACTGTGTGTACCGCTGTATTTTCAACAGAAGCCGGTCTAATGACCATCTTCTGCTGAATGGTCCTGCTGGAAAACCAGCACTTGCAGCCAAGAGTGTCCCCAAAGTCAGGATACAATAGCACAGAGGGAGAGATCACTGCATACACAATGCTTGTTTTGATGCAGAGATCTGCCAGTTTTTTTATTTAACCCCCTGGTTGAAAACAAAAAAAAAAAATCTTTGCATGTATATCTAGATTTAGCCACATACTCTTGGGTCACATACCCAGATTTATTGTTTTTTTTTTTTTTGCTCCCAGCAGCTGGACAGAGTGCTGGGGAAGCAGATAAAAGCTGATTATGTATTTATTATGTGCTGCTGAAGGAAGGGGGGGGGGGGGAATAAAGCAAACTTGTTGTTTGTGTTGTATGGGCAATTTGGCTATAAGGCAGAACTATACTAATCTTGGATCTAGCGATGTGGTATCCTGGATCTTAAGTTTCACTTTAAGAAGGGTAAAATATTCTGAAAGGCAAATAATTAACTTAGCTAAATTCAGAAATTGGTTGGTGGGTATGGTTAACATTGTACCTACGTCAAAAACAATCTTGAAGCAGAAAAACATTTGAGGCATTGATGGACTTTTTATGGTGCATTAGGGATGTGTCATACATGAATTATTAAAACAATTCCTTTATTAAACATGAATAAAAGATGTGTTATTGAAAAAATATTTTTTTTTTTACATAATGTCAACTTTTCGTTTTACATAACCTCTAAAGGAACCTTTCAAGATTGTAAATACTTTTTGTTGTCTAGATAATACAATATATGAACGAATTACACATCATAGTTGAAGTACAATTAAGTACAACTTCCAGAAGAAGAAGAGAGAGGTATCCCAGTCCTCTACACATTTCCCGTATTAATTAACGTCTGTTTTAGGTGGGGGATGGGGGAGCGAAGGAGGCATCAATTCAATAAATTCAAAAGATCAAGAATACTATAATAATATCACATAGTAGCATTTTTTCATTTGGGCGTGGCCTGGTTGGAGCCTAGGCTGGGGCTGAAACACATCACTGATTAATGGGATTGTTCTGATGTGCGGCTTCAGGGAGACCTTCTTCAATACTCGGTGATGACAGGAGCTGGGACAAGCTCCCTCCCAAGCCAGCATTTACGGCAGTGGATACCAAGGACTTGACCCCTCTTGAAGCCTGGACGTCTCACACATTGGGTCTTTTTGGGTAGTAATCAGTATTTCATAGTAACATTTTTTTCATATTGCATTGACTGTAATATGTACTGCTCAATCCAGGGATGACCGGCGACTTTGAGCCCCACCACCATGCACAGCACATAGAGACACCCATTAACCCTGGGTAAGCCATGCGGTATGGGGCTTGTCTCCAGTAGGTGCCACAGCTGTCTTTATGATGCCTGGTGGTGCCCTACTGCACGTGATGCCCGTGTCATGTGTGCACAGTGAGGGGACCCTGTAGCAGGATGATGTCACGTTCCACGAGGAGGCCTGTGTGGGTATCCCAGCTAGAGGAGTATAATGGGCAGGGGGAAAGGCATGGATAGCATTCTCCGCCAATTTATGGGGAGTTTATGGCGGCTTATTTATTTAAACAGTGGAGGCAGAATCTGCACACACTTATATTTTGTATGTCGGCATTGATATTTAATCTTGCATTTTATGGTATGTGTTTACATATATATATACACATATATATTTATATACAGTATCTCACAAAAGTGAGTACACTACTCTCATTTTTGTAAATATTTTATTCGATCTTTTCATGTGACAACACTGAAGAAATTACACTTTGCTACAATGTAAAGTAGTGAGTGTACAGCTTGTATAACAGTGTACATTTGCTGTCCCATCAAAATAACTCAACACACAGCCATTAATGTCTAAACTCCTGGCAACAAAAGTGGGTGTACAGCTTGTATAACAGTGTACATTTGCTGCCCCATCAAAATAACTCAACACACAGTCATTAATGTCTAAACTCCTGGCAACAAAAGTGAGTACACCCCTAAGGTAAAATGTCCAAATTGGTCCCAAGATGTCAATATTTTGTGTGGCCACCCTTTTTTCCAGCACTGCTGTAACCCTCTTGGGCATGGAGTTCACCAGAGCTTCACAGGTTGCCACTGGAGCCCTCTTCCACTCCTGCATGACGACACCAACGGAGCTGGTGGATGTTAGAGACCTTGAGCTCCTCCACCTTCCATTTGAGGATGCCCCACAGGTGCTCAATAGGGTTTAGATCTGGAGACATGCTTGGCCAGTCCATCGCCTTTCCCCTCAGCTTCTTTAGCAAGGCAGTAGTCATCTTGGAGGTGTGTTTGGGGTCGTTATCATGTTGGAATACTGCCCTGCAGTCCAGTCTTCAAAGAGAGGGGATCATGTTCTGCTTCAGTATGTCACAGTATATGTTGGCATTCAGGGTTCCCTTAATGGACTCTAGCTCCCCAGCGCTGGCAGCACTCATGCAGTCCCAGACAATGACACTCCCACCACCATGCTTGACTGTAGGCAAGACACACTTGTCTATATACTCCTCACCTGGTTGTCACCTCACACGCTTGACACCATCTGAACCAAATAAGTTTATCTTGGTCTCATCAGACCACAGGACATGGTTCCAGTAATTCATGTCCTTAGTCTTGTCTTCAGCAAACTGTTTGCAGGCTTTCTTGTGCATCATCTTTAGAAGAGGCTTCCTTCTGGGATGACAGCCATGCAGACTCTTAAGCCTGATCCACATTAAGTTCACATTTCAGTGGCTACTGACAAGAGGTTAGGAAGCCATCCACTGCTTTCTCACCGCCTGTTTTAACCCCGTTTTTGCCGACAAATGTGTCACAGCCACATGTATTGCATGCGTTTGCGGGGTATTTGTGGGACTTCTCTATTGACTTAAATGTGTACTATTCAGCGGGTGCAATGCAACTTTGTTGTGGGCGCAAAGCGACAGCTTGCAGCTGCAGCATGTAAACAACACTGTCTGCTGCCTATTGCACATTAAAAGTGGAAGCTCTGCTTTACTGCTTCACCCCCCCCCCTCCAGTTCCACATTTGGCACTTTTCAGAGAGGAAGGGGGAGCAGATACCTGTCAAAAACAAGTACCCACTCCGACTTCCGTGTAAGGGCGCAGCGGTGACCTACGTCATTTGCGACCCTCCACCTTTCTCCCGCTGCCTTCTGGGAGACACACACAGGTCCCAGAAGACAGCGGGACCATTCAGAGCAGTGCAGTAGGAAACAGGCTGTGAAGCTGCAAGGCTTCACTTCCTGTTTCCCTTAGTAAGGATGCTGGCGCCTACACCCGGAGTTGATGGACGGTCGGCTTTGGGTGCTGACATCGCAGGGCTCCCTGGACAGGTAAGTGTCCTTATATTTAAAATCAGCAGCTACATTTAAAACTCTGCTTTAAGGGGGGAAGGTTGGTGGGTGGAAGAAACGCAGCTTAACAGCAAGTTTTTCCCACCCCCCAACCGCAAGTCTAAACAAGGCCTAGGGCCTCATTCACATGGGGCATACTACGACAAGACTGTGTTTAGGTGCACATGGATGCACAAGTGTTCTGTGTATCTCCATGCAGGCAGTCCTGTCAATGTCAACGGGAATAAAGTGGCTGCAGGGGAATCCACAGGTATTCCATCCACTCCTGTGTAGGCAGTCCCATTCATGTCAGTTGGGACACAGCGGACGTATGGGCACAGCCACTGCTCCCAACTTGACATCCATGTGGGTGCATATCCCTGAATACTGTCTATGTTTGGGGCCATGTACCTACACCTGAACAGATGTCATATTTGTCCTTCCAGCCGCTGCATCCCAATTGACATGAATGGGACTACCTACACATGGATGCACAGAGCACCTGTGCATCCCTGTGCAGGTAAACACATTTTTTCATATGGCCCTCGATGGGCGTACACTTTAGTACACCCCATGTGAACAAGGATTTAGCAGGAATTTTGTAAGTTATGTTGTGTTTTGTATGCTAATAAGGATGTTAGTGTTTTCTGCAATAAACCAGCAATTTGATAAACATTTGCGCTGCACAACTATAGCACCTTCTTTTTCTTCTATTGGTCATGTGCTTTCAGTAAATATATGGTTTGGGGCAGGGGGCCTTTTACAAACTCTAAAAGCTGTAAGGTTTGGGGGGTCTGTAAGCTGTGAGTGAAAAATGAAAATCTCCAGATTTTTAGAAAAATTTGGTTATTTACAGTTTTGCATAGGTTTTGCATAGGTTTAATTTTCACCATTTTCACCATTTGGCATAAAAGCGCAATTTAAAATTTACAAATATTTGTCATTTATTAAATCAATGCAGGTTAAACTTTTATATCTAGTAGGAATTTAGCAGGAATTTGTAACATTTGCTGTGTTTGTATGTGCTAATAATGATTTTACTGTATTTATTGTAAAAATATTGATTTGATAAAAATTTGCGCAAATATCATGGGGCAACAAAAAATCAGTTTCACTATCTTTTTATTCTACTGGTCATGCACTTTCAGAAAACATACTGTTTGGGGGGGTCTTTTACCATCTTTGAAAGCTGTAAGTGAAAAATGAAAACCTCCAGATTTTTAGAGAAATTTGGTTAAACACAGTTTTGCGTAGGTTTTATTTTTTTTCCACCATTTTGTAAAAAGGCACAATTTAAAATTTACAAATATTTGTTATTTATTAACTCAGTACAGGTTAAACTTTTATATTTAGTGGGAATTTTGTACAATTTTCTGTGTTTGTATCTGCTAATATTGATTTTTGTGTATGTGTATAGCAAAAATATTGTTTTGAGAAACATTTGCGCAAATATTTACGAAGCCCTAAAAATCAGTAGCACCCTCTTTTTATTGTACTGGTCATGTGCTTCCAGAAAATATATGGTTTTGGGGGTCTATTACAAACTCTGAGAGCTGTAATTAAAAAATAAAAAAGCAATGGAAAAATTGCAAAAATGGTCTGGCCACCTGAGTTTAAAACTGGAGCACAGGGCCTGGCCGCGAAAGGGTTAAAAGAGATAGTGACTCACAATATAGGCCTTTGTGTGTATAACCATAGTGTAACTGTGTTCATCTTGAAATCCGGTTTATGGACCTTGACATTAGTAATTTTCTACAGTAGATAAGGACCAGAGTTTGCTCAAACTTTTCCCTTGTGATGTTTATAAAAAAAATACAGTACATTTCCCCTGAGCCACCTTCGATCTGAAGACAAGGTACAGGAGACTGATGTTATTTAAGAATCTGTCTTTGGAATCATCCTCTAAAATGCTGCCAGCTTTGCAAATATGTCACACAAGCTCTAGTCAGAGCAGAATTCAAATGCAGGATTTAATGAGGTGTGTCTGTGGTGGTGGTGGCAGCATTCTAAAAAGCAGAGGATGTAATAAAATATGTAAACTGAAAAATCAAAATAATGCATCCTCCCTTATGAAGTGTGAGCATTCAGATTTAAAAGAGTTGGAGCTGCTACTCTATTGAATGTAACACATACATTATCACAATGAGAGTTACAAAATTAAGGCTTTTTAATTCCAGGATAAAAACATTGTTTTATGCTAGATGTTAAGACAGAACTAAAAGTAAATGTTCCAGGCCTACAAAGCTTAAGTTAATTCAGGAAGATCTCACCAGATCTGTTGTATTGAGCTGGGTGCTTTTTAGAGGTGTGCATCTTTCCTGGTCTCACGATTCGATTTGATTACGATTATCCTGTCAGCGATTCTATTTGGTTTGATTTGATTCTGCGATGCATTACGATTACTGCCCATGGATTTCATCAAAAAGATTCAAGCAGTCAAAAGAACTCAATTTTTTAATTTTATCTGCTCATAAAAAAAGGACACTCCCTGCATATAGCAAAGTCTGGACACAGCAGATAACAACAGTATTTATTTAGAACAGTAAATACTAAATGGAATAAAACTGTTGTTAAGTAGTAGTGCAGTGTAATTCTTCATAAAAGAAAATATTTAAATGTAAACATTAACATAAATGTCTAAACCTTAAATTAAAACCAAAATTATTAGTGTGGTCATCCTCATGAAACAAAACAAAAATCAGGCAATGCTGATCTTCGAGTCGGTCCATTATAACAAGGTCTTGCTCCAGATTTTGAACCACCTTTATCCTCCCTGGAGTAGAAATGGATTGGCCCACATACATCTTCCAGCCTAAATCTGCCCATCTTTACCTGCACTGAGCTTTAGTTTTTCTGCAGTGGAATGTCCTCACCAAAAACATTAATTGTGGTTTCCCAATCATTCTGTTACAATTCCCCCCAATAGAGATTGTACAAGGAGGTAAGTGAATAGCTATCTATACTCTAGGACAGCCATTCCCAACTGTGACAGAGGAACCCCTAAGATAGCGTTCAGGTCTCAGGAAGTCCAGCTGATAATTTTTATATCTAGTGTGAACAGGAAGTGGAGATACAACAAAAAAGGGAAAAAATAATGTGGTATACTCTATACAATTGATATCACCAGACCACACGATTCTCAACAAAAGGAAAAAATTAACTTTAAAAGAAACAGACAGTAGGGTTACCTTACATCAGTGGTCAATAAAACCCCCTTTATACTGGCCGTTATTCGAGAAGGATGGCCCATCCCCCTTGCCATGGCGGTCCATCGAGAAAAAGGGCCCTCCCCTCTTCGCCATAATGGACACCTAGAGAAGGGTCCCTTGGCCTGGTGGCCCCCGGGAGAAAGGCCCATAACAGATGCCTGGGGTGAGTGGTTATAAGAGGCAGAACTGGCTGAGAGGAGTGCTCTATGGATGTAGTGGATGGTCTGTACAGCAGCCATGATCATGGGACTAGATGGGCTCAGGAATAGTCGGTATACGGGGCCTGTGATGAGAGAACTGTGCCACTCCATGCTCAGGGTATCTGAGCTCCCTCCACCCCCCCCCCCATCAGGTGTGATAGCCCTAAACAGCGCCCAACCTCCCCCACCACACCAAGGCTGCACCATTACCCTCCCCCTCCAGGAACAAATGGAATGTTCTCCACACACAACAGTAGCACCCCACCCCGACACCAACATGGAGCACCCTGTGCTCTGCCCGGGAACCAGAACATACAAGTACACCTGACCATTCACTTCATCATAGACACCCATCCACCCCATAACCGCAATTTGTTGGTACACTCTGCAGCCCACTTACTGTAAACAGTCTCAGCCATGTTGAAGGAAATGGGGGCCAATAACTCAGCAGACATTCGCTCGCCACCGCCAGCTATCCCCCTCACTGACCTCCCCTCAAGCACATCAGCTATAATATTCCTCAAAGCAGCCAATATTCATTAGTCCACATACCCACTCATGTCATCAGGAGAGGCAGGGCACATCGGGATGATGTCATTCAAGCAATTGTGATTCAGCTGTTGTCTGCATTAATGCAGAATTGTTCAAGCCTGCATCGCAATGCATTGATACGCCGATTATTTGTAACACCCCTACTGCCTTTGCACTGTACTAACATAGAAATTAAAGAACAGTTTGGAGCTTAACTGTCAATTAAGTAATATATCACAGAAAAAGGGAAATGGTATGATGGATAAAAGATATGCTGGGATGGACATATTTAAAAAAACGGTGAACCCTGGCATTAAAAATCTTTAGTTCTACCCTATTGCTATATGGGAGCATATTTTCAACCTCAGATAAAAGCACAGTATCTCAATTTAAATGTCTTCGCTTCCCAGTTTTGAGGTAATTTATCAATGAATTAAGTTCATATCATTAAAGAGATTCTCCAGAAAGCCCAGTCAATTGAAAAAAGTTAAAATTGTATATAAAAAGCCATTATCATGTCAATTATTAATAGGAAATATTGTACTAATAATATTCCTATTAGGAACTGATGTTATAATGAGTAATAGGGAGCATTACTCCGTGACCTAAAGCCATGAACCATTCTGTTCTGCTTAAAAAAAAAAAAAAAAAAAATATATGTATATATATATATAATTTTATATATATATTTATATATATATATATAGTGAGTAGTCTTGCAGTATGTAAGTCAACATGTAAGTGGCCCAAAGGACCCCTCTACTGGCTTACCAATTAAAATTGCTGGTGAAAAGTCAATATTTTAATAATAAACACCTGCCAAATCATAGGGGGCCTCAAGTCAAAATGGTAGGCAGTCTTAAGGATCCCTTGATAGTTCAATTTATGGGCAACACAATTTCTTGATTTTGATTTTTAGAAAAAAGTTAAAAAAAAAATTATAAAAGCAGAAACAAACATCTTATTGAAAAACATCTACCCTCCAAAATGGCAACATTGTTCATTGATTTCTTTTTTTATTTCCTAGTAGTCCAAATTACACTTTTAGAGAGAGAATGAACAGTATTACATTTGATACCATACTAGCTCATTATGAAATACCTACCTTAGAACGAAGCCCTCCAACGACACCCGTACACTGCTGAGATGGCTGACATATTCCCCGGTGTTTCTATGGGTTTGCAGGCTCTGGCGCTGTGAGTGACCAGAGCCATGATGATGTCACTCCCGCGCATGGAACAGGGCTCTGAAGAAACGGCACGGGTGGCCGTTCCTTCAGAGCGCATGCGCTGATGACGTCATTGGTGGCGTATATAGTAAATGTCTCCTAAAAGGTGCAAGTTTAGGAGATATTTATAGTACAGTAGAAGGTTTTCCAGGCCTGTGGCCTGATGTGGGTCTGCCATCGGTACCGGTTACCCCTCCAGCCCTTGTGAGCTGCGGCCCTGGATGTGAGCACTGAGACATTGACATCTTCAGCATCTTTGTTTTGTGGTTTTATTGTATTTAAGGGGATGGGAGAAGGGAATGAGTGGGATACTCCTTTAGGCTCAACTAGATACAATTGTGGGACTTTTCTGGCAAAAATGCCTATTAGCGCTGTCTTGACGCCAGCCGACGCTAGCCAACGCTTCCTGACACTTGAACACTGTGTAATTACTGAAACTGTCCTGGATCCTCGACTTTAGTCCAGAAGATCCAGGACTGTAGAACTGCTTAACTTGTAACACTACAATAGCTCAGATTTACTGAATGGCTCTCTCCAGCACTGCACTGGCTGAGAAACTCCTTGTAAGTTCCTGTACTGCTGCAACTCTCAACTGGCACACTTCACACTGTGCACTGGCACTTCAGGGCCCATACCACAGGTGCCCCCTTTACACTTTAAGCTCTTCAGGGTCCACTGACTATGTACCCCCTCTGTCACTTCAGGGTCCTCAACCTAGGTACCCCCTTAACCACTAGCTGGCACTGGATCCCAGAACCTCTTCCGGAGTAGTCCCCTCTAACTTCAGGCAGACCCCCAGGGACAATCCTCAGTACTCATGACCTGTGTAGGCTTTCCTGGGACTGGACCCCTCTGACTCTCTGCAGGTTCTCGGCACACCAGATCCCCTCAGCTTAGCTCAGCACTCTCTGGATCTTCAGGCAGCAACGTGAGATCCTCCTCCTCAGACAGGCCGTTCTCTCCCTCCTGGGACTCTGCTCCCGCCAAAGACATAGTGTCATGTGCCACCCCCAAACTTATACCCACTCCCAGAATCCTTTGCAGCACAATCTGCCTTCTGGGGTAGTTAGAAGCCTGGATGTGTCCCCTGATTGGGTTTCCTCCACCGCCCTATGAGAAGACTCTCATAGGAGCCAGTGGGGAGACTCCCCCTTCATCATGACTAATAAATCATAGCCCACTATACCTTTACCTAGCACCTACCTGTAGGGTGCTACACTACCTATAGGTAAGCCTTATTATAGGCTCACCTATAGGTACAACCAAACCAAGGAAGTTTACTTCCTCTTTAAGCTTTGTAATGTAAATTATTGTGAAGAAAAGTTGTGAAGAAAAATATATTGTTGATAGATATGCCACACGGTGGACAGGGACATTAGGGTTGAATGCTGGATATATTGTATTTTCCTAAAGCTTATTGAGTAGTTCTCATATGCTCAGACTTAAAGAATGTTTAAAACTGAAAAGAAGGTAAAAACAACCTTGAAAGAACAACTTTTTTTCCTTAAAATTGTTATGGTAGAAACCATTTGTCATGTATATTATAAAAGTACTTGTACATATAGAAGGATGTAGAGCAGGAATCTTCAAACTACGGCCCTCTAGCTGTTGCGGAACTACATGTCCCATGAGGCATTGTAAAACTCTGACATTCACAGGCATGACTAGGCATGATGGCAATTGTAGTTCCTGAACAACTGGAGGGCCATAGTTTAGAGACCCCTGATGTAGAGGCTGGAGTTATTGTTGGTACAACACTGAGATTGATCAGGAGGTTTTACAAAAAGTAAGAGTCAGCAATAAGTTGTACAGCGTTGTATTGATGTGTACCTGACATTTTTAGTATGGTGACAATTTTAATACTGAAAAAAAAATAGCAATACAAAATTTGCCAATTGTTAAATTTACAAAAGTTGTATTCGTGCAAGCATAAATGGAAACCTTGATCTGCATACAAACACTATCCATGTTTGAAATAATGCAGCCTAATATCATATCTGTGTTTAAAACACTGGCTAGCACAGTTAGTTTTGACCAGGAAGTGACAGATACAATGGAAATTAATGCAAAGGGAAGATTTCTAGTTGACAGACCATGTTTTGGAATGATTGATTTAAGTATGCTAAGCATCAAATATGTCAGTACTCTGAAACAACAAGGAAAACAGTCATCATTTGTAAAAGCTGTAGGAGTACAAGAGAAGTAGTCTGGATGTGACAAAGCTCTAATGTGAAGCATTTATTCAATCTAAGTAAAGCAGGAGATAATGTGCAAACTTTCATATCTCTGGTAATATGTTCTGTGGCTTCGTCTACTGCTGAATATCAGGAAAAAAGAACTGGAGGAAGAAAAAAATACACACTGGGGAAACCTGGTGCTATGGTGAAAATTAGAAGCAATTATTAATGGTGGGCACTTAATGAAAAATCAAAATGTATTTTGTAGGAAGCAGCCACATGCCTCATGCTGACATTACTTACACATGAGTTGATTGGCTGCATTGTGACTAGTTAGGCTTACACAGTTCCTATGTTTGAATTACTGTATATTTTAAGCTAAGAGCCATAAACTTTAGAAAATAATTGCAGATTATGAAATCTCATTGACCACAATCTTCTTTTATTTCCAGGTTTCTAGCAAAGACTACCTTTTAGCTGACAATTAAAAGCCCAATTGGACCATTTAAATCAGCAAAATGTATCTTAGATGCATCAAAAGAAAAGGTGTTTAACTTCTTCCTGCCAGCGTCACACATATATGTGGCATCTCAGAAGTGGGCCTCCTTCCGAGGCGCCACATATATGCACAATGGTAATTGTTCTATTCCGTTGAGCACTTCCAGAGCCAAGATTGAGCTGTCATAAAAGCTCTGGGTCTGGTACTAACGTACAACCAGTAAGAGCCGGTTCACACTGGGGCGACCTGTCAGGCGACCTGTTTGCCTGACAGGTCACCGTAGGTCGTCTGTCATAGAGAAGCTGTGGACCCGTTCTAATAGGAGCGACACAAGTCGATCCGACTTAGAAAAAGGGTCCGGAGCTTCTTTGGGGCGACCCGGAGCGACCTGCATTGACTTCAATGTTATGAAGTCCGTGCCGGCCGCTCCGAGGTCGCGGTGCGAGCTGCGCACCGCGACTTGTGGGTTCGCCCCTGCAAGTCGGATCGCTCTAATGTGAACCGGCTCTTAAAGGTGCCCCTGTACTCTGTTACTCATTGTATCATTTTCACCTAGCTAGAGGAGAAAAATGTAACAAAATAATATAATTATAAATAAAGACAAAATAGTTCAACGCTGGATTCTGATCTGGGTTCCTGTCAGGGTCAAAGGTCATAAAAATGATAGGGTTCAAAGGTCAGGAGTCAAATGTCACATTTTTAAGTTTACTGTCAGTGTGTCTAAGCGAGATTTAAAAAAAAAAAAAGAAAAATCTTGTTTTCTGACCCTGCTACAAGCAGAAACAATATACACATATCTGACATTGCTGCAAATGCCAGGGTCAGGAGATTTTATTTTTGGGTGTTTTTCATGGTGGTTCATGGTAATGAAAAAAACACATACGTTTTGGGCTAGTTTTCCTTTGATTAAAAAAAATAAATAAATCAGGTGGTATCCATTATCATTTACCACCAAATGAAAGCCCTGTTTGTCCTAAAAAAAAACAAAACAAGTTATAATTCACTTGGGTAAACTTCATAGTTGTAGTGATATGTACAGTTTTACCAACCCAAAGTTGCAAAACTGCATTCAGGCATGTACACTTGTTTTACCTTAAGGTATTAAGGGGTTCACAGTTTGTTTCCTTTTTAAAATCAGTAACAGTCTAAGTAGAAAAGCCTATGTCCTGCCATCAGCTGCAAAGCTGGACCCTTGCTTATTTTGGGGAAGCAATGATCTCAATCCAACATTTCTGCTGCCAAGTCCAAACCTTAGCTGTGCTATTGACAAAGCTCTCACTTGGTCACCTTGAACACCTTTTGTTTTAATGCACTTAGAATGTGTTGTAGCTGCTTCAACCACTTGCCGATCAGCCACCATAGTTTTACGGCGGCAGATCGACTCTGTTCCGCGAATTGACGTAGGACCGCTAGCGGGGGCACGCACGTGCGTCCATTTGCCACAGGGGAAGCTGATCACTCGGTGGCCGCGATAGCCACTGGGCACCCATGGTGGCTCCCTGTGGAGACAGAACGCTGGTCTGCCATTGTAAACATGGCAGACTGCTGTTCTGTCAGTTATGAACATAGGGATCCTGTGTTCCTTCTATTTAGGAACACAGGTCTCTGTGTTCATTCAGTAAATACATCCCCCACCAGTTAGAAAGAACCCCCTAGGGACACATTTACCCTTTGATCGCCCCTGGTATTAACCCCTTTCCTGCCAGTGTCATTAGTACAGTAACTAAAATATGGAGAAATGACTGTGCTAGTATCCAAAAAGGAGGGACAGGAGCCAGCACAACACTTGAACCAGTGCAAACAATATATGGATACAGAAAAAATGTGCAGTGCTAATAGATAACTGACATGTCATAATCTGTGAAAAACTCATAACATTGTGAAGAGTACATATACATACAAGTACGTCATAATTAAAAAGTGAGTATCAACAAAAAGTCCTTTTAAATTAAGTGAGTAAAATTCTTCAAACGTGTGTTCCAGAGGTGAATAAATGAAAGTTTGCTATGACACCATCCTTCACCAATATATATAAGGAGGCTTACCAGAGTGAGTGGACTAAGTTTGGCATATGCCTAGTGAGTCAACTCATGCTTTGGTGTATATACACCCAATATGCCAGGGAGGACAACAAATGGCCCTTCCCACCAATCCCCTTCACGTTTTCATGGGTTGGAAAAATTATATTAACCATAAACAATCCGGATAAATACAGAGAATGTAGCTCTCAAGATGAATAATCTCCCATAACGGATGAAAAGGAAACAAAAAGCTCCCTAAACCCACTCCCTCCCAAATACAAGGTATTTAGTAAGAGGGATGATGAGTTTTTTGAAGTTGTAATTTATTCATACAATTGTTTGCAAAATTTAAATTCTTTTTTTTTTCACAAAATTGTCATATTAACAGGTTATTTCTCTCACATGACATATGCATACCTGCAACTTCACCTCAAAACACATTCTGCTCCTCCTCCTGAATAAGGCAATACCACATGTGCGAGACTTTTTCACAGCATGGCCACATACAGAGGCTCAACATGCAGGGAACACCGTTGGGTGTTCTAGGGACACACATTAAACATCTAATTTTCTGACTACCTATTACACTTTTGAAGGACCTGGAGCACCAGGACAAATGAAACACCCCCATAAAGTGACCCCATTTTGAAAAGCAAACACCAACCAGCACACCAAAGTATATTCTACGAAGCATAATGAGCCTTTTGAATATATCATTTTTTTTCCACAAGTTTTTGGAAAATGTGGAAAAAAAATAAAACTAATTTTGTTTTACACAAAGTTGTCAATTTATACAATATTTCTAACACATAGCATGTACATAGCAAAAATTACACCCGAAAATACATTCTGCTACTCCTCCTGAGTATGGTGATACCCCATATGTGAAACTTTTACACAGCCTGACCACATACAGACCCAACATTCACGTAGCATCTTCTGTCGTTCGAGGAGCTCAAAATACACGTCTAATTTCATGACAACCTAACATAATTTAAAGGCCCTGGAGCACCAGGGCAATAAAAACACCCACAAAATAACCCCATTTTGGAAAGCAAACACCCCAACGTATGTTCTATGAGGCATAATGAGTCTTTTGAACATGTCATTTTTTTCACAAGTTTTTGGAAAATGTTGAAAGAAAATGAAAACCCATTTTTTTTACACAAAGTTGTCAATTTATACAATATTTCTATAGCAAAAAATGACAATTTAAAAAACATTCTATTACGCTTTCTGCGTATGACAATACCCCATGTGTGAGACTTTTACACAGCCTGGCCACATACAGAGGCTCGACATTTAAGTAGTACCTTAAGGTGTTCTAGGAGCATAAATGAAACATTTAATTTCATGACATCCTATCACACCTTTGAAGGCCCTGGAGCACCAGGACAATGGAAACACTCACAAAATAACCCCATTTTGGAAAGCACACAACCTAACATATATTTTATGAGACATGATGAGTCTTTTGAACAAGTCATTTTTTCCACAAGTTTTTGGAAAATGTGAAAAGAAAATTAAAACACATTTTTTTTTTACACCCCAAAATACATTCTGCCTTTCCTCCTGAGTATGGAGATACCACATGTGTGAGACTTTTACACAGCCTGGGCACATACAGAGGCCCAACATCCAAGTAACACCTTTAGGCATTCTAGGAGCATAAATTACACATTTAATTTCATGACAACCTATCACACTTTTGAAGGCCCTTCATATATCTAACACATAGCATGTACATACCAAGAATTATACTCCAAAAAATATATATATATTGAGGAAAGAGTACAAAAAATTAGTACCTGTGGTTTTAGTAGGGCAGTTGTACACAAAGGAGAGCATAGGTCCAGGCAGCAGTCAGGGACATGCTTAGCGACAACGAAAGTAATTGTCCAGGCAGTAGGCAGGAATATTGTCTATAGTCAGTACAGGGATATTGTCAGCACAGCTAAAGCATTAGTCCAGGTAGCAGGCAAAAAGTGCCAGGTGGGCCAAAAGGAGAAGGAGTGGGACTTTGAGTGATGCCAGAAATCATATGATAAAAAAGAACATCATTGTATAAAAGTATACATTTATTGTTAACATGAGTTAAAACATCCACACAAAGTGGGACTCAATGACAAACGGTTAAAACAACCACATACACAATCATACCCATGTAGCACATCACAGCATGGACTTGACATTGTTAGTGCACAGCCCCAATGCGTTTCAACTTGTTCAGTCTTTTTCAGGGATATACTGGACAATAGGATTATACTGATTTTTCTGTGTGTGCGGACCAGTGCCCAGGCAAGACTCTTAATCATATTGGATACAACTTTGTGTCTCTATGGGAGCAAGGGGACAAATGGAGCCCCAAGCCATACCTGAGGTATGCACAGCTACACCAGTGACGCTGATCAACACAAACAGATCTAGCATACAGCCTCTATGCAACTGCAAATAATAAAGAGAGGTAGCAGGCAGAGATGTGGCCAGCAACAGACTAAGGATTTGTCCAGGCAGAGACATGGTCAGCAAAGCCAAAATATTGGTTCTGGTACACTATTACCTGCAGACACTCATTATTGTACCTCTCTCCAGCCCTTCATAAACATACTGCCTCTTGCTACAGCTAAATATTTACATACAACAGGTAGCAGGCAGAGGTGTGGTCAGTTCATATGGCAGGCAGAGGCATGATGGCAGTAAGTCAGCAGCAGGCTGAAGGCCTCAGTCAGGTAAGACCTGGGCACAGGGGTAGAGGCTTCTCCCACCCATATCTCTTTGAAGCCCCAGGTCTCCAGACCCTAATCGGGAAATTGCAAAACCTAGAGAAAACCAAAAAATGTGTTTTCTCCATCTGGAAAAACAATTCTAGAGCCCCTCACATATGCGAGACCCCTGTGTACTATAGTAGCAGGGCAACAGATCAGTCCAAGGGGTAGGCAGAAGAGTTGATAAACAGGCCAGGGTCCGTTCATGTGGAAAGGCAGAAACATGGTGGATGAACAATTCAGACAGTAGGCAGAGGCATATTTGTTAAACAGGCCAGGGCCAGTTCACATGGAATGCAGTGGAATGGGTACTTGAGGAAGCAGGCAAATGGTCAGCACAGATGTTGAAAATGGGGAAATGGTTAAAAATATGGGCTAATATTTTGAGGGATGTGTGAAAATGTCAGAAGCATTCTCCAATGCATAGGCCAGGTTGGGAGGGACAATGGGGACAATGACAGCTGGTATTTCTTCTAACTCCTCCTTTGCTGCATACGCGACATCTCTTTTGGCATCTTTGGCCTGTTTCAGATGGTGGAATGCTGTCCGGGAAGTGGCGCTCATGAAGTCGGCTAACAGCATCAGACTGGAGGTTTTCTGGGGGTCTTTGCTGGTGGATGAGACGTGACTATAACTTCTATGGTTTGTAGGAAGGGGGTCTGTCTTTCTAGGTGATATAAGCATTGAAAATGGCCAAATTAATAGGATAAATTGCAACTTTCTTTCACCAGAAACGGGACCTACACTGCTGGCAGTCAGGTGCAGTTTATGGGCACTGAGTGGTGACAGGTGCACTTTATGGGCACTGATGGATGACTGATGGGTGACAGGTGCAGTTTATGGGCACTGATGGATGAATGATGGGTGACAGGTGCACTTTATGGGCACTGATGGGTGACTGATAGGTGACAGGTGCACTGAGGGGGCAACAGTAACACTGCTAGGCACTGATGAGGACTGTTTACTGCTGATGGGGCAATGTGACAGGTTCTCTTTATTCAGGTGCTTGGGCAGTACATTGACAGAACATAGATCGGCAACTCACTGATCTCTGGCTCTTCTCTCCTCACACTGGAAACGGTGTGTGAGCAGAGAAAAGCTGGTAACAGCCAGTTACTGGTCTGTGTTTACATTTGTGATCAGGTGGTAAATAGCCATGGCCACTGGCTGTTTACCACTGTCGGTAATCCTGGGGACAGGCTGGCACCGACATCGCCACGCTGCATGCTCCCGATCGCATGCATGCTCTGTCTGAATGAGCCAATGTCATATGACATCGGCCCAGAACGAGAGCAGCTCCGCTGTCATATTACTATATGACAGGGCGGGAGGCAGTTAAAGGTTCCATGGAACTCTGGACTTTCTTTCAAGCATTCTATGGGTGCCTTGAGAAGAGAACAGTGAATGACTTATCTCCCTTCTATGATTATGTAATCCAAGGCCACCAAATTTAAACAATAAACTTCATTTGGTTTTTAAACTTTAAGAAACACACCTAAAAGGAAGACAGCATAGAGGGTACATACAGTAGCAGTAAAAAGCTGACCATACCCTTACTGGGGTTACAACAGAGATCCATTATAGGCCAATACAGTATATGTATATTTATTAGCAATTATTAGATGACTCAAAATCAGTTGTGCATATCCTTTCTGTCCATTATTATTTGTTTCATATATTGATAATTACTGAAACTAATTTAGAGCAAGGGGGCAAGTTATGTTCACCTCCATTCTATATTATTTATTTAAAACTCTCTGTAACCTATTGATCATGCTATTGTACTGTAAACTGCAGATATAATAATTTTAAGTTAGGGTTCCCTGAGACCTAAAAACTATGTGAAGAGTTCCCCCAAGGTAAAAATTTGAGAAAGGCTGGTCTACACTCTACCTAAAAACTACCTATATTGCTCTTAAGTTAACAGGTTTAGATGCAGTATTGATATTCTGTTGTGCTACCATATTGGTTCTTGCAGTGTGTACAGTATGCAAATACCTTCACTTCTCACAGATAAATATATTTTATACATGTATTTTGAACTATTTTATTTTCAAATGTGTGGGATTCCTACAGGATTTCCCTTGAAGTATTACTTATTTTAAGTTCACCAATCAAAATGTTCTTATCACAGCCAATAAAGTCCAGAATGGAAATAGAGACGCTTCTATCTATGTAAATGTTTACTGGTTATATCAGAAATGGAAGGAAGCAGCATAAATGCGGCACAAGCAATTTACTTGCAATGATTACAGGAATGGTTTAATTTACTGCTTAAAATCAACAGTAATTGTTTTATTGAAATCTCTACAGAAAGTTAAGATGTTTGTGACATATTGCACAAATGAAGATGGATGATACACATTTATTTTATATTGATATTTCTCTTTGTTTCTAAACAAAGTGATCAATGTAGCAAGAGTTTCATAAAATAAGATTTTAAGGAAGTTCCCAAAAAACATAGAAACTTATAGTTTTATTTGATCGTTCAAACTTCTGAAATGATCTTCTGCGGCTGCTGTATAATTTACAGCAGAATAATACTGTGAAGTCATATCCTGAACGGTTATACCACATACTCAAAATGTTTAATGTATGCTAAAGCATCAAAGGCTATGTTTATACAAGAACAGTACATTTTCCCTTTTCCCCTTTTTTAATTTTGTAAAGGAGAAATCAGTGACAGAACATGCAGAGTATTCAGAGTATTCAGTAGTAGTTACAAAATGTGTAGGGTACATGTACTATACTGTATGTTCTTTAGGAACATTTCTGTACATTTCTATCCCCTGTATTATTTGTCTCTAGCTAGTTTTTGAAGGGTTGCTTTCAATGGCAAATGTATTCATTAAAGCCAACTGCATCAAAACTAGGCCTGGATTGTTTACTGCCTTTCCTATTGATCATCACTTGTCATCGTGCAAGTCAAATAATTTGGCCCATTTATCTGCATTTATAGAGGACTCCTCCTTTATCATGCTTGAACAGCTTTCCCAATCCAAGCAGATTCAGTAGCAGGAATGGATGCGGTATCTTCAAATTAGATATTATTATGCTATTTCTCATGTCCATATATGTACCTCCCCCAGCAAGTAAAGGTTTGATCCCAGATAGTTATAGTACCTTTACTGGCTGTTTAAGTTCTGAATCTTTTCTGTATATGTGTAAATGGAAGCAGATTGTGGCCTTCATTGTACTTCACGGGATTGAAATGAGATGATAGATAATCTCTGCTCTTGCACCAGATCCCTTACCGTTAGGGAGCCTGCCATACACCTTTAACAACGTGGTATTATACCCCTGTTAGAATTCCCACTTTATTATATGTTTTGGTGATGCGAGGTGGTATAACCAATGTGGCGCAAGGTTAATGATATGTTGGTTCAGGTGTTACTAGTCAACAAGAAAAATGTATACATACATTTTATGTTGCATCACTTTGGCTATTGCCCTTCAGCGGAAGTCTACTGTTGTTCCCTTTTCCCTTATCGTTGATCAAGCTGATTCAATACAGCTGATGGATAGAATACACCATACACTGTTTGATAATATGCACCTATCTGATCCCAAATGGAATGCCTGGAAAGCTTCCCATCATTATTTTTGTAATATCTGTCCCGGCTGTTGCTGTGTTTTACACCCAGAACATCTTGTTTTATGCTTCTAATTTATAATGTCTATGCCATATTTTCATACATGTATTAATCTAATGCTTATAACTATGGTTAAGCATTGATTTTGTTAGCTACGCTTTTGATTGTTCTCTTTATTTACTTTTGAAAGCTTGAGATTTTTTCTTTTTTTTGTAAAATTTGTATACTGCCAACCTTTTTGGTCATCTGTGTTGTTTGCTTTATTTTCATACAAAACAGTTTGTAAACAAAAAATCTTGGTCTGGATGTAAATTTTAATAAATATGTCCAAATGTGTTGACTAACAGCCATCTACAGCCTGTGTGTTCTCTAGGAGCATATAAAGCAAGAGCCTATTCTGACTTGTATACTGGTGCAACTTGCAGTAAGCATAAATTTTACTAAATGTAACCACAACACATGGTAATGTACAATTTGCAATGGTGGTTTGTGCGTGTAACCACAACACATGGTAATGTACAATTTGCAATGGTGGTTTGTGCGTGTAACCATAACACATGGTAATGTACAAGTGGTGACATTCTTATAGAAACAAAATTATGCATGGCACGAATGGGCCTTAAATGAGGTATTGAAGTAATTCTGACTCTGAAGTAGATGTGTATAAACTAAGATTCCTTCCTATGTCTGCAGGAAGGCCATATATTCGCAGTATCTCAAAGGTATTTGCACTGTACAATGGCACTGTTGAAGACTTGTAAAGCAAAGGATGATTGGCTTGAATGGGCACATTTTCTGTTACTCCTTTTCTCTGCCTTACCCTGTTAACAATAATGTGGATCTAAAAGTACGTACTATATTGTACCTAATATTATAATAAAGCAAAAATTACAAGATGAAAAACCAAAACTGTCTTTTACTTCCACTAGATGTCCTCAGCCAATGATGGTAAACACCAATCAATCCTCACCCTCTAAGCCGAGGTAATTCAGAACCTGCCTCAGCCTGTGAGTGGAGAGGAATGGCAATAGAACTGTGGGTGCTTTTTTAGTGTGAGTGGATGATTATATGTTTTAAGCAATTCATAGCAATACACAATTGGTCCCATTTCTATGTTTGCATGTGGCTTGGTATATGAGTGCCCTGTTGTAGAGGAAGGAGATAATGAGGAGGTTTTATATGCCTTTTTGACCTCAATACATTGAGGTCCATTTAAGGAGGTGAGCGACTAGTTTGCACAGTGGATGAATATGCACTTTGGAGGTTTCATGGAGGATTATTTACTTTAATATAAGATATATTATTACAATGTGAGTGTAATCTAGGAGTTTTGTTTAATTTTTCTTTTCTTGGTACGGAGAGAACTATTTTTTTTATCTTTTATTGCATGTACTTATTAGAGATCGACCGATTATCGGCAACACCGATATATTGGGGGCCAATATGCACTTTCCCCGTTATATCGGAATCAGCCTTTGGATTTACCGATATTGCCGATATTTTTGTGACGTCATTGCGTATGTTGCGCCATGTGCTGGGCAGCTCTTAGGCCGTCTCCCTCAGCCTCCTTACAGTGTGTTTTACCCGCCGCGGTCACACTGGAGTCTGCATGCTGTGCAGGCGGTCGGTCGGGACAGTGAGTTCTACATCTAGTGAGTGATAACAGTGACCAACAGTTTGACACACGTTCTGTATCTATTCTGTTCTGTAACACAGCCGCTGCGGCCACCCACCACCCACAGGTGCCTGGTGCCAGCCAGCCACCCAGTCCCACACTTCCACTGTGTACCAGCCAGCCAGTCACAGGCCCTGCCTGAGTCCTGAGACTCCTGAGTCCTGACTGTACCAGTTAGCCAGCCACAGGCCCTGGCCCTGTACGTGCCAGCCACCACACAGGGTGCCAGCCAGCCACAAAAGGGTGCCAGCCAGCCAGCCACCAAAGGGTGCCATCCAGCCACCAAAGGTTGACACAGCCAGCCACCCACCCGGTGCCAGCCAGCCAGCCATCAAAGGGTGCCAGCCAGCCAGCCAGCCATCAAAGCGGTGCCAGCCAGCCACCACAGGTTTCACTGCCAGCCAGCCACCAAAGGGTGCCAGCCAGCCAGTCACGAAAGGATGCCAGCCAGCCATCAAAGCAGTGCCAGCCAGCCGGCCACCACAGGGTGCCATTGCCAGCCAGCCACCAAAGGGTGCCATCCAGCCAGCCACCCACCACAGGGTGCAAGCCAGCCAGCCACCCACCACAGGGTGCCATCCAAACACCCACCCACCCACCACAGGGTGCCAGCAAGCCAGTCACCCACCACAGTGTGCCAGACAGCCACCCACCCACCACAGGGTGCCAGCCAGCCACCTATCACAGGGTGCAAACCAGCCAGCCACCCACCACAGGGTGCCAGCCAGCCACCCATCCACCACAGGGTGCCAGCCAGCCACCTATTACAGGGTGCAAACCAGCCAGCCACCCACCACAGGGTGCCCACCACCCAGCCACCCACCACAGAGTGAAAGCCAGCCAGCCACCCACCACAGGGTGCCAGCCAGCCACCCACCCACCACAGGGTGCAAGCCAGCCAGCCACCCACTCACCACATGATGCCAGCCAGCCACCTATTACAGGGTGCAAACCAGCCAGCCACCCACCACAGGGTGCCCACCACCCAGCCACCCACCACAGAGTGAAAGCCAGCCAGCCACCCACCACAGGGTGCCAGCCAGCCACCCACCCACCACAGGGTGCAAGCCAGCCAGCCACCCACTCACCACATGATGCCAGCCAGCCACCACAGGGTTCCAGCCAGCCAGACACCCACCACAGGGTGCCAGCCAGCCAGCCAGACAGCCACCCAATACAGGGTGCCAGCTAGCCACCACAGGGTTACAGCCAGCCATTTTTTTAAGCCTATATTAGTGTCTGACTCTTTCTTGTTTCAATGGAGATGGATGGAGATAGAAAAATTAAAAGTGTGGTCTGGGACTATTTCTCTTCTCCATCTCCAGGAAAATCAGTAGCACTGTGCAACACTTGCAAAAACAATGTGAGCATGGGATCAATAACTGCTAAAAACAAAAATATGTCTAATCTTTGGGCCCATCTAAGAGTTCATCATGTTGAATTGTATAATGCAGCAAAGAAAAAACAAAATGAATGGCAAGGTGAATCATCCCTATCCCAAGCAACAATAAAAGATATGTTTCGGAAAAAAACCAGGTGGCTAAAATCTGATGGAAGACCCCAACTGCTGGACAGAGTAATCACAGAGATGATTGTGACTGATAACCAGCCATGTACAATAGTGTCTGACTCTGGATTTAAGCGGTTAATGTCCAAAGTTGAGCCAATGTACACACTGAAGAGTGACAAATTTTATCAGACTTAAAAGCTGCAAAAGATTCACCAAAAGGTCTTTGACAAAGTAAAGACTATGCTGCAACCAGAGAATGTGCAGTAGTGATTTAAAATGATTGCAGTGAGTGAGAGCCCTACTGCAGAGGTAGTCCACTGACTCCAGTCCAATCCACTGTGTAGCTGTTGCCTCTCTTTTTTTCTTGCATTATTGCACTGATTGCAGTAGTTGCAGTGAGTGCCATACTGAAGACAGAGGGTAGTCCTCCACTGACTCCAGTCCAATCCACTGTGACATGTGTAGCTGTTGCCTTGATTTTTTCTAGCAGTATTACACTGACTGCACTGCAGTAGTTGTAGTAAGTGCCTTACTGCAGAGGTAGTCCTCCACTGACTACAGTCCAATCCACTGTGACATGTGTAGCTGCTGCCTTGCTCTTTTTCTAGCAGTTTTGCACTGACTGCACTGCAGTAGTTGTAGTGAGTGCCTTACTGCAGAGGTAGTCGTCCACTGACTCCAGTCTAATCCACTGTTTATCTGTATTGTGTAGCTGTTGTTGTTGACTAGCTTTTTTTCTAGCAGTTTTGCACTGAATGCAGTAGTTGCAGTTGCAGTGAGTGCCATACTGCAGAGGTAGTCCACTGACTACAGTTTAATCCACTGTGTAGCTGTTTTGTTGCCTAGCTTTTTTTCTAGCAGTTTTGCACTGACTGCACTGCAGTAGTGAATTAAAAATATTGCAGTGAGTGAGTCCCCTACTGCAGCACTTTATTATGCATTAATGCACAATCAGATGATGTGAAATGCAAATGTCCCTGCAAGTGCACTTTTCCTATCAGTTTTCATGCAGTTAAGGTGTGAAGAATGTTAAAAATGTTAATAAATAAAGATTAACATGTTTATTAAGAGATTTGCAAATATCGGCCGATACCGATATGCGATCGGCAAAATATCGGTATCGGCAACGAAAAACCGATATCGGTCGATCACTAGTACTTATACCCATGAGAGTGGAGTTATGGCAAGAGGAGGTGGAGAAGACCCGTGTGAAGTGGTTAAGACATTCCTTTTGTTATGAGCCTACATGCCTGTATGACCTTAATTAATATTGAGGTCCAGAGGAGAAGGTGAGCACATATATTGCACGGGAGGATTAGGAAGTTCCAAGGAAGCTTGAGAAGAATACATTTCATTTTTATATAATAACGAAGGACTATTTGTTGTGGACTTTGATATGTATAGTTTTTTTTTTTTTTTACATTGGAGTTTGTGCTACATAATTTTTCTTATGATAAGTTTATGTTGCGTGGTGAAAAACACTATTGATGTTTAGCAGCATTTTATAGGTTTACAATTTTCACTGCACTGATTGTTTCAAAATACTTATTGATGTATTACTGATTACAGAGCTACATTGATTTCTTGTTTTATATCTGCCTAGAGTTCAGCTTTGAATGAGCTATAACACTTGAAGCCAAACAGAACTGAGCATAATGACTGCTGTAATAATCTTAAATGATGAAGAGTTAATCATCCAACAGTTACTTATCTTTTTGGCTTTGTGTTGGTAAGATCTCTGCACATGAGTTCCTACATCTACAATGTCTGCAAGGGGAGATGTAGGAGCAAGAAAATCTCATGGCTGGAACTTCTTAGAGATATAAAAATTTTGTGGATTACTCAAGCAGAATAGAAGATAGACAAGGATGCAGGAGAGGGTTAAAACTCTGATCAGATTAATTGAAGAAAAAACAATAGCATACTTACATAGTAGTAGCCTGTCTTCATCATAAGTGAAATCAACAGAGACTCATTGTAACCATAGCCAGGAAGTTCCATTCTGCACAGAATGAAAACGAATGGCCATTTGCCCTAATGTAAGCCATCCTCCACAAGTTCACAGACTGGCCTGACAGTAAAGCTGGCCATACATGGCACAGTTTTTTTTTTTTTTTTGCTCAAGCACCAACCTGAGTAGAAAAAAATTCAAACTGATTCTCCCATCCACAGAGTTGAGGTGGATGGGGGAATCCTCCCCGCTGTGTCATTGTATTCTGACAGCAGAGGAGTCAGCTGGAGTCCTTGCTATCAGAATACACTGATAAGCACTACTGCCTATTGGCTGCAATGCTGATCGAGCTAAAACTTTCCAGCAAGCCTATTCCAGAGCAGTCAATCAGCAGATCGACTAGTGTTGACCAGGACTGGCCATTGGTGGATACAAATTCACCTGGTCCCTGCTGAATGGCCAAAACGTGGTCCATCTATGGCCAGCTTTACTGAAGAGGATCCAGCACACCTATACTAGAGCTTAGCAGCTACTATTCTGTGCTGCACTGGACCTCCTGGCTGCTGCTACATCACACCTCTGTGGATGTTATTTGGGATAGAGGCAGGCTACTATGTAACTCTGCTATTGTTTTTGCTTCAAAAAATCTGCTCAGCTTTTTAACTTTCTCCTGTGGCCTTGACTATCTTCTATTCTGCTTCAGTTTTTAATCTCCCCAGATCTGAGTGAGGTGTTGCAGGATTGCTTACACTATGGAATACACAAGCTGATGGATGTCTAACATTATTATTGCATAAGTGCTAAATTCAGGTGCACTATTGCTTGTTTTTTTCTTTTTTTTTTTTTTTTTTTGTGGAATATTCAGGTTATATGCTACCTGAAACGTAACATCACTTTTTGGTGAACTAATCCTTTAAACCTGAGCAAAAAATAAAAATGTGTTTAAAATGCTAATCTGAAAAAAATGTAAACTACTGTAACCCATAGCAATCTGTCAAAGGGCAATTCCTGGAATATGAATGATTTGATTTTCAATAGTTAATGTGTAAAAATTGCTCATTGTATTATGCTGTTAATGTATTCCCAGCATGTACTATATGGTGTCTGCTGTTTTTATTTGCTCTCATATAGCAAGGGGCTTAAATATTTTATTTATTTGTTTGCCATTAGAAAATATCAAAATAGGAAACAGGTACTATTGATAAAGTGTATGTAAAAGAAAATAACAATTTTCTACAAACTAAATTTGCAGCATGGAATCAAGAAAAAACAGAAGGAGAGCAGATCCATCATACTTTACACTTGTGACAAAATTGTACAACAGGACATAGATCACAAGACAACAAATTAAGAAAGAGTAGATGAGGCTGCCAAGTTTCTGTATTAATTAGAGATTTCATTGAAAAAAAAAGACATGCGTTGCTTAATGTCTTAGGCTTTGTGTGGCTTCCTATCACATCAGCAGTTTAGTACACTGAAAGGGGGGGGGGGGGGGCTGATGACAACCATGCTGAGAAAAGAAGGGGATGGATGATGCTGGGTATCTTACAGCCCAGAAAGAATGTTTAGGGATAAAGCAGCAATTAATGCACACTATACAGTTTATTATCTGAAGAGGAAGCTGTACAACTGGGGTTAAAGCTGAGGTTCATCTTTAACATTTAATCACCACCAAACTGGGTGACACGTATAATGGCCAAGGCTCCAAACTGGGTGTGAATGCTGCCACTGGAATATTCCTAGACATAGGGTCTAATTCACTATAGCACCTAGTCGGCAAATGGGTGAACAAATTGTCGCAAGCCACTAAAATCCATAGAAAATGACTAAATCTAGTCAGAAAAAGTATTCACTATAGCAGTGCATAAATAGTCACAAAATCAAAGTTACTATAGGTCATATAAATCGGTGACCCTCTAAATCAATAGTCATGGTAGAAAGCAACTATTGCACATGGAAATAATGTTTAGAGCTCAATCTCATAGATTAAATGGTTCCTAAACATGTGGTATATTGTTTGGAGATGATCTGCTTTTACATTTCTTGAAATATTGTTGTGAAAGCAGAAATATGCTTGAAAGTCTGAGAAGAGATAAATTCACTCAGTTTTTACAATTCTGTACTGATACTACTGAGCATGCCCAGACTACAAAACTAGTCACAAACCTACATTCATTTCATTTTAGCCCCGTGCTATAGTGAATTCCGAAATGTGTGAATGACTAACAAGCGTCAATTTGTGAGAGCAAACAAACTATGCACTATCTACATATACATGCAAGTATCAACCATTGATTCTCATTGTATAAATGTTACTTCCACAAAAACATGCATTTGAATTTTGTGATGAACTCTTTATTTCTTAAAATAAATTTTCCTTCCTGGGTTTTATGTTGCTTCTGTAATGTTTTCCTGTTTTTGGAACGGATATTATTCATTCTCTCTCTCTCACTTCATATATATATATATATATATATATATATATATATATATATATATATATATATATATATATATATATATATATATATATATATATACATACAAAGATATATAAATATAAAGATACTGTATATATATAAATAGATATAGATATAAAGATATATATAGCTATATAAATATGTATATTTTGTTAACATATTTGAGATAGATGGATAGATGGATAGATAGATAGATAGAAATTCTATATGCATTCTCTGCAGTATATATACTTATGTATATACTGTCATGTGCATTGTGTATGCCCAGGGACTTTGCCATTTGTGAAATGTCTTTATATTTTACACTGAGCATGCTCAGCCACTTTGCCATTTGAGCCATATCTCTGGTTAAACTGACCATGCTCAGTCACTTTTCTGTTTGACATCTGATAAGCAAAACGTAGATAATGCACATGTTGCTCTCCATCTCACATAAATCTAAACCAATACTCCCACCGCTGTCTTCACAAACCACACACAATAATATTGCTGATGCAACTTTAAAATGAGTAACACTTTTGTGTGTTGTTTAGTATTTCCAAATTATCATAATTTTCATCACAAAAATGCAATATGTGTACCAACATTAACCATTAATCCAAATCAAAATGTCATTACCAAAATTCAAAGAGTAACACCACTATTCTACACTCACACACCAATAAACACCAAATATTACTGAATACATCAAGAAACAGAACTATTGACTGATGTAATTCCACCACCAATAGGTAAATGCCTAAAGAAATGTAGTATTTAGGTGTAGGAGGGTTTCACCATCATTGCAGATCTTGCCATATGTGTTCCACGGGAAAGGACAAGAAGCAACCTTGTGAATTCCACACCAGCACCAATTGCAGCCTCTTACCAAGAAAAAAGCCCCAAAATTAGATATTGTCCTAAAGGAGCATGCTGACAGTAATCAGCTATAACCAGCTTTGGACTCAGATGGCATATCACACAAACAGGTTTGTCAATGGCACTCAGAACTTCCAGGGTACATCTGCATTAACTTTTTGCACCCCAAGGACTTAGGGCTGTTTAACACCACAGAGATGAAGACTCCATGCATGTGGCAGCACAGTAGCTAACTGGTTAGCACTTCTGCCTTGCCGCACCAGGGTCATTGGTTTGAATCCCAAGCATGTCACTATCTGGTTGGAGGTTTGTATGTTCTCCCTCTGTTGTGGTGTTAGAGCTTCTTTTACACAAGGTATTATATTTCTGATGGGTTTCCCATAATGGAAACAAAAGAAATGACCTTTTAAATAAAGGGAGTGTGAGTCCTACACCAAATTTATAACATTTATTTTTGGTCAGATATGGATTTATAAGTATGGTGTGATCCTGCACCCATATGTAAATGTTGGATGCTGATGATGAATGTGCTTGTCAACAATTTGTGTGAAGCAGCCCTCACAAAGTTGACATTTCCTACTTTGTACCCTCAACATGCCCAACGACTTATAACTTGAATCGTTTTGTTTTTGGTATCAATGATCATGGCCAGAGACTTGGACATTTGATATTTTCCATTAAACACTGCACAGATATAAATGCTTATACAGTGTATTTGATGCATTCGTTCATTTGCCAAGAGTGTGTGTTCCTGATCCACAGGTGTGAGTACTTGGAGCATAAATAAAGAGACCAGATAAAATACACTGGTGGGCGTGTCCTTTACTGGGTGGGCATAGGTGTTTTATCAATCCAACCTATGTTATATAAAGGCCTGCACTAGTGTGGTTTGCTTTGCCTGAGAAGAGGCCAGATTATTTGCAGGCAGGGTGCGAAAGTGTGCATAATGACCCACACTGGCTGTGGTTTGATGAATGTTTTGTCTATTTGCTGTAATTGTTTTGCATTTTGGCCTTCAAAAGTGGATTTTTGTGTGTTTTTGTTCAGTGTGGCCATTTGTTTCTTGTTTGTGAGCATCAGCTGACCCTTCTCTTTTGATTGTTACTTAAAAATCTCATGTGTTAGACAACTCCTAATGTTGATCAGGTTTCCTAAATTGTTTTTTCAAAAATGAAGCTTCCTGTTAACCCTAACCAGAAATGTATGTGTGTGTAAATTTGGAGGGGTGTAGTTATTGTGCTGCCTTTTATTTTGTCAAATTTATATATCTTGTCTGTTTTGTATAATCCTGCATTTAAACTTTTGATGGGAGTGGGGTGGTGAGAGTTGTTATACCCTAAAATGTTTGACATGGTTAGTGCTCATCTTATTTTTATCCCTGCTGTACGCTATGAAATTGAAATTGTGTCCAATTATAGTTTCTTTTAGATTGTAAGCTCTTTAGAGAAGGGCCCTTCTAACCATATTGTAAAATGCTATGAAAAATGTTGCAGCATTAAATGCCCATCCATTTTTTGGGCAAAGTAACTGAACAAAATAGTGTTCCTATTGTCCAAATAAAATTTAGAATCTGTTTTGAATTTGTTTTTTGTTGAGGTTTAAAAAAATATTTTAGAAGTGGAATGTCGTGGTTTTTTCTTAAAAATTATTTTATTCTGCACACATGCAAGTCATTACATAAAAAAGTGTCAATCCCAAACTAAAAAAGCAAGCTTTTAACAGCAACAAAACTGATTATCAGGTTCCAATGATTTTTGCTATGGCCTATGTAAACTATTGAACATGTCAAATTAGGTATTAATTTTTCTTATCACCAGTTGCCCACCCCCTAAACACCATTTTTAAAAAAAAAATGTAGCGAAATAGGCATATTAACCACTTTACAACCGGAGGATTTTGCTGTCTTCCGTCCAGGGCACTTTTTGCGATTCGGCGCTGTGCGACTTCAACTGACAATTGCGCGGTCGTGCGACGCCGTACCCAAACGAAATTTACGTCCTTTTTCTCCCACAAACAGAGCTTTCTTTTGGTGGTATTTGATCACCTGTGCGATTTTTACTTTTTGCGCTATAAACAAAAAAAGAGCGTTTATTTTGAAAAAATAACAATATTTTTCACATTTTTTTATATGAAATTCCCCCCAAAAAAGATGTAAAAACCAATTTTTTTAAAAGTTTTTGGCCAATTTGTTTTATGCTACATATGTTTGGTAAAAAAAATCGCAATAAGCGTATTTTGATTGGTTTGCGCAAAAGTTATTGCGTTTACTAACAAAGGGAAAGATTTCTGTCATTTTTGGTGTTTTTTTTTAACGCGTAATGGCGGCGATCTGCGATTTTTTTTGCGGGACTGCGACATTGCGGCGGACAGACCGGACCCCTGACTGACATTTTTGACACTTTTGGGGGTACCAGTGACATTACTGCAGTAATCAGTGCTATATATATGCACTGTTACTGTAAAAATGACACTGGCAGGGAAGGGGTTAATTTTATTGGAGAGGGAGGGGTTAATGTATGCCTGGTGCTTACTGACGTGTAGGGGGGGAGGTGACTATGTGATTCATGGACAGATCGGATGTCCAGCTATGCTGAACAGTCCGATCTGTCACTCCCTGTCACTATGGAGATCCGCCCGCTGTGTTTACACACAGCGGGCGGATCTCCAGACTCGATCCCCGACGATCGGGTAAGAGCAGCGGCGATCGCCGCTGCTCCTCCCCTGGCCCGACTCCCGCTGTGAATGAAAACAGCGGGAGCGAGCCTCCGGCGGCGCGCAAGCGCCGCCCAGAAGGGGAGGAGTCCAGTCACGTTAATACTACGTGACTGGACGGGAACGAGCCACTCTGCCGCAGTAGTATTACCGTGAGCGGTAGTAGAGTGGTTAAACACATGTGAAAAGATGTTAGCAAATGTGCATTTATTGTTATCGCCCATATCTTTCCGCAATGGCACACAACTGGTTGCCCGGGGCGGCTCCTGGCCTGGAGATGCATCCTCGTGTGTGTAATAGGACATTCGGATGCACTTGCATGTGTTAGTGCTGCTCGAAGTTGTCAGCAAGTTAATATGGTCACTTTTTTTATCATGAGGAGATATTGCTGATTTGCAAGGTAAGTGTGGGAGATGTTTTGGTGTTTCCTGGGTTCAGGGCGATATGAAGTGTTTGGAATTTTGTTTAGTGATCCTCAGAGCACATGTCACTTCCTAATGCTATGCATAGTAGACTTTCTGCATTTGTACATGTTCCTGTAAATAAAGTGTGGAATGTGTGTATGCATTTTAGCAAGTGCTCCACAAACTGTTGGCTAAAATCAAATCCTGTATAGTCATAATGGACTCTATGCACATGTAACTTAGCTACCAATTCTCACCACCCCATACATACATGTCTTGTTTTTGGTTGCCTCATCCTGGTGATGTTCACATATCACCCATTCAAAAGTTCACAATTCACAGAAAATGCCACAGATGAGTCTGCATATGCCTCACTTAAAGGCTAAGTACACTTTACATTTTGCTAAATGCCAGCTCCTCTATGTACCAATATACCATTAATGTACCTCTGTTGCAAAACAATACATGATTTCTTTAATTGAGAGCAGGCTTCACCTGTGCTTTTGCTATATTTCCTTTGAACGCTTCATCTCTTGCTGGTATATTAGATGTAGAAGGTGGTAATACTGGCCATAAATTATCAAACTCATTTTCGAAACACTTGGCCGTGAGCGCAGATGATCATGCCACCATGTAATGACTGATAAATCGTTCAATGGACATAAAGGAATCAGTATTTTGTTTGTTTTTTCACATATACCTAACACAACAGTTTTGACAAGAAACACATTAACCTTTCAATTTATCGTTCATTCGGCAGAAAATTCCAAAATTGCGTATGACCACCATAAGACACAGGAAGGAATTCATCAGCTGACCTCATTAGCACACACCTGTGGCTGCCTTCCCTCCTTCCAGCAGATCCCAACCACCCCAGCTAGGTGCATGGTTTTCTAATACAATTATTAATGATCACTGGTCTCACTAAATACAGACATTTTTGTTTTGTTTTAAATTCATCTTGCATAGATCTGTTCATTTGGAGAGTGCAGGAAATGAGAGATCCGGATAACCACCTATATGGATACAGCTGTAATATTTAAAACAGGAAAAGCATGTCCTGGGTTCTGTAAAGCTCAGAACTATACAATCTGATTGTAAAATCTCCTTTAGATCTGCCATCAATTATGTAGTGCAAGGGCCTGCCTGATTGGATACAGAATAATCGGACAGCTGGTGTTTCTTCTCATTAAATAGTTTTGGTAAATCTAAAGGAGATTGTACAGAGCTAGTACAATGAGATTGTATAGTGTATGGCCACCTAAAATGAACTAGCTGCTAACTACTTCTAATCCTTCTTTGCTTTGCAACAACATTTTCAAAATACAAATCCACTTCAGTAACATTTAGAAAGTTAGGGGTAGCTCTTAACTGTGTCCAGGGAACTCTACTTAGCTTTGGGGTGTGGAGTTGCGCTGCCTGCCACAGGTGGGTGTAACAACACAAATTTGATCAGAAAAAAAATCAGCATGGGTGTCTCCCCAATCCACACCAGGTTCTTATGTCTCAATTATATGATAAATAATTGGTAATGTCTAATTAGACTTTTATTAGAATGTTGACTTCTAGTTATATATGTTTATGCTTTTAGCATGGCACCACTATATATTCTAGGTATAAATCTGATCAGCCCAGTGGCTTAGTGGTTAGCGCTCTAAACCAGCTACAGTCAGATCATGGGTTTAAATCCCACCTATGCTACCTACCACCTCCCTGAAGTTTCAATGGCAAATGGTTATGTGTGTAGGTGAAAGCATATTTGCCATCAGTGTGATACTGATGGCACTTATATGTTTGCCAAAGCGCATTTGCCATTGCAATTCTAGGGAGGTGGTAGCATGGGTGGGATAAGAACTTGTGACCTAAGAGTGCTAAAGATTAAGCCACTGTACTGAGTACAATTATACCTAGAATATAAAGAAGTACCATGATTACAGAATGGACATACAGTATACAAATAGAACTCAACATTTTAATAAAATTAAGATAGAACTATTACATCAATTATAATAATATAAATATCAGCAAAAGAAGCAAAACAAGTCACATCTTTTAATTTTTGACAATTTAGTAATGATCTTGCATTTGTATTTTAGCAAATTATAGGTTCTCTTGATCTATGTTCATTTGTTAATCATGGTACTACTTTAAATTCTAAGCACAATTGTGTTCTTCTCAATGGCTTAGTGGGTAGCACTCCTACCTATTTGCTGCTCAAATCCCAAGCATGGTGTAACCTGCTTGAATTTTAACCACTTTACCACCGGAGGATTTTGCTGTCTTACGTCCAGGCCACTTTTTGCGATTCGGCACTGTGCAACTTTAACTGACAATTGCGCGGTCGTGCGATGCCGTACCCAAACGAAATTTACGTCCTTTTTTTCCCACAAATAGAGCTTTCTTTTGGTGGTATTTGATCACCTGTGCGATTTTTACTTTTTGCGCTATAAACAAAAAAAGAGCGTTTATTTTGAAAAAATAACAATATTTTTAACATTTTTTTATATGAAATTCCCCCCCAAAAAAATGTAAAAATCAAATTTTTTTTAACATTTTTGGCCAATTTGTTTTCTGCTACATATGTTTGGTAAAAAAAATCATGATAAGCGTATTTTGATTGGTTTGCGCAAAAGTTATTGCGTTTACTAACTAAGGGAAAGATTTCTGTCATTTTTGGTGTTTTTTTTTTTTTTAACGAGTAATGGCGGCGATCTGCGATTTTTTTGCGGGACTGCGACATTGCGGCGGACAGATCGGACCCTTGACTGACATTTTTGACACTTTTGGGGGTACCAGTGACATTACTGCAATAATCAGTGCTATATATATGCACTGTTACTGTAAAAATGACACTGGCAGTGAAGGGGTTAATTTTATTGGAGAGGGAGGGGTTGATGTATGCCTAGTGCTTACTGACGTGTGGGGGGGGGGGAGGTGACTGAGTGACAGAAGGACAGATCGGATGTTCAGCTATGCTGAACACTCCGATCTGTCAGTCCCTGTCACTTAGGAGATCCGCCCTCTCTGTTTACACAGGCGGGCGGATCTCCTCACTCGATTCCCCGACGATCGGGGCAGAGCAGCGGCGATCGCCGCTGCTCCTCCCCTGGCCCGACTCCCGCTGTGAATGAAAACAGCGGGAGCGCGCCTCCGGCGGCGCGCGAGCGCCGCCTACAGGGGGAAGAGTCCAGCGACGTAAGTCTACGTCGCTGGATGGGAACGAGCCACTGTGCCGCAGTAGTAGCACAGTGGCTGGGGGTAAAGTGGTTAAACAGTAGAGTATGCTGAAAATAGGCAAACACCTAATTGCCACATCAGCATGGTTGTTTCCATAATTTGCATGCTCAATTGCATGCAATGGTATGTTATTTAGCAAAAATATTATTGTGTGGAAATAAAATAATCAAACACTAGTGAACACGCAGGGTGCTAGCATGGTAGGGATTTGAACTTATGATCTAAGAGCTTTTTGATCATGAGCGTAGACCACTAAGCCAATGTGCCAAGTACAGTTAGACATAATAGTGTAGAATGATTAAAGAATGAACATAGATCATTAGGACTCTATAATTAGATATATATAGTATCCTAAAAAATAAATGTAACATGAAAAAAAATTAACATATAACAGATATGTAACTGTAAATGATAAATACATGTAACCTCATGGAATAGCAGACATTATTGTAATAATCCTTCAGAACAGCATTTGTTAGCAAAAGAAACAAAAACAAGCAATGCACAATAATTGTAATATAAATAAATAGCCACACACGAGGTAGCGCACTCCCCGTATTTATTGGCATACATGTACACACATGATCATAGCTAAATACTGCAGTGCAGTTTCATATAGGAAACTTGTTGGCAATTGCCAGTTATGGAACCGTGACTATGCCGATTTGGAATTCACTAATACATATTCGCCAATTTGTACTCCTACTATTTCGTTCACTTGTTCACCTAGATGTGGTCCCAGTTATTTTAATTGGGAGCAATTTAATGTAGAATGACTATTTCTTCTTATTCTTAGTGAATTAGGCCCAAAATGTTAGTACCTTTTGACATCATTGTATCATCGTGCCAGTGACATGGTTGCCCTTGAGCTGGCACCACTATGAGGATTCCTGTAGTTGCAGCCTGTATTGCTGGCTGGTATCATCAGATAGGTAACAGATCCCCTTTAAAGCTTGCCCTGCTGGTTAAGATAAACGTTTGACTAAACTAATAGATTGAAGATCTAGAAGAAATTGTTAGAAACTTTAAAAGAAGAAAGTAGTGCAACATCATTAGATTGTATACAAGTAACACGTCCCATCAGAATTGAGCTAGTTATGGAGATTAATGTTGAATGTGTGGCTAATGGAACCCTAACTTACTCTCCAGAGCCATATAATATTGTATGTTATGAAAGGAAGTCAATACTGGCAGCCAGGAAACAAAATACAGTTACAGATTGCTATTGACCGATGACAGTTAGGAAAACTTCCTTTTACCCTGTTTCGCAAGCTAAGTAATTTATCTGCTTCTCACCCTGAAGGCAACCAATTGGGCACTTAAGCATCCTCATAGTAGCTCTAGTGTTTTGACAAATGGGGATTCAAAAGGCTGCCTCAAGCACTAAGTATTTATGTTAATTTCAAGAAAACTTTCTTGGTGTACCTTTATTTTTACAATATCTCAGAGGTACTTAGAAATTTGATCCAGAAAAGATAAAGTAGTTTGCATTTCCAAAATACTAACCCAGTTGTTATTACTGTGCATCTACTATGTATATATATATATATATATATATATATATATATATATATATATATATATATATATATATATAGTATATCATTGTGATGTCCAGTGATTGAATGATGTACAAGGTCCACATCTGTCTTCCAAACTGAATTTCTTTCTTTCTTTGATAAGAATTTTAGGCTATATCATGCCAAATGGTGTTTCAGCAAAATTAATTTTATACTCTTGTACAGAGGACCCAAGAGTGCTCATTAAGGACATTTTTACAGTCTCTTGGCATGCTGCCGGTCATGATATGCAGCTGATTCCTTGCCTCCACATTCTTTTTTAGCAGTACTTTTTTCATAATAGATTTAACTGTTGCATGATCCCATCATTTTGTGTACATTATGTATTTAGCAAAAAAGTTATGCTGGGGAGGGGTTCTTTTAAATAATAATATCTGTAATAGCAGTAATGCTCTAGTGTTTGAAAAATGTGTTTGTAATATGTAGTAGTAATATATGAGCAAATTTTGCTTTAAGTGAAGTAGAAGGAATATGTTTAATTAGAAAATGTAGAAACGTGCAGCAATGTCTTATAGTGGAGCTTGACAGAAGGTGTCAGTGTTGCAGATAATGGTTGCCCTAATTATGCCCTGGCCTCTGTAGGACACAGTGGCAAAGATATGTATCACGGGTACATGGGTTGACTGCCAGTCCTTAATCTACTTCCATTTCCAAAGAGAGTGCCTTACTGTTAATTCTTGCAGGTTTGAAATTAAGGGGAAAAGTATGGGGGAGAGAAGAAGAATTTGGAAAACCACATTATCAATGTTATTTGGTGCTGTAGTGCAGGACCATGTGTGCCAAAGTATGTGGTCATTACATATCTTCCTTTTTTGTCTTTTTTCAATCTACTTACTTTCAGGCCCTGATGGTCTGTGTAGACAGATCCATGTGACAATCTAAATGTTATGGTTGAACAATGACGTAAATGATTCAGGTGGTTAAGGAAAGGAGGACGATTAGCTGATATATGGTTATATGTTTTAGTAATATTTAGTACATGAAAAAGAGCACTGTTAGAACACTACTTACTTTATGTTATTTAGCTCTATAAAAAAACCTACTTTTTACAGCAAAGGAGCAGAGGATATACAGATAGTGTTTCTTTTTGAAAGATCCACCTGCTTGCCAGTAGAAAGCTGTAAACTCCCATAGCCACATACTAAAATATAATGTAACCAATTCTTGCCATAAACATGCAGTATAAGCATTCCAATATTTCACAGAACAGATTCACTTAACAAACAGCAGTAAAGCCTTGTAGATTCATTTGGTTGGCATACAGTGGAATGAAAAGTTTGTGTCTGGCCTCTAGAGATGGGTAGAGCACCCCCGGTTCAATTTGTGCCAGATCTTTTGAACATTGTGAAAGTTCGGAACCTAATAACGAACCCCATTGAATTCAATAGGACTTGAACTGGAAGAATCAAATGTGCCCATTTTGAAGGCTTATATGCAAGTAGTTGGGCATACAATGGTTATGGGGCTCTGGGTACTGCCCTGGGGGACATGTATCAATGAAAAAAACATCATTAATAAATGAGCAGTGATTTACTGATTCTTAAAATAAAACAAAAAAAATTAGATTTACTGCAATCAACGTGCACTAACGCACTTCACTATACTGCAGTAAATGTGCACTAACGCACTGCAATATACTGCAGTAAAAGTAACCTGATGCATTACAATATAATGCAGTATCAATGCCCTGACACTCTATACTGATGTAATGCAATATACTGCATTTATCTTGCCCTGACGCAATAAACAGACACAATAACTGAAACAGCTAAAAATTAACGGTCAAAATATACTCACACTGCACTATCACTATATTCACCCTAAACTTACACTAAAGTAAAAATGAATGGTTGCACTACACTCACGCTGCACTATCACTACATTCAAACTAAACGAATACTTTACAATAGAATCACAATAGCACACTATAGCACACTAACATGCTAGTAGCAATGAACTGAGCCCTGTGCTATCTCTCTCCACACCAATATCACACTGCAAATGGCTGCTATGGGAAGGATATTTTTTTAGTGTGGGTTGGGACTAAGAGCAGTGAGCCATAATTGGAGAGAATCATCATGACAATGTCCTATGTGCCCTGATTGGGCAAATCTTTTGTTGCTTCAAGAAACAACATCTCAGATCAAAGGTGGTAAAGAATTGCCACCATCCCTCTAAATTGGGTTTTTAAGGGCAATTATTACACATAATGTAAAAAATGTAACATTTATTGACGTTATTCATAAAAAATTACATAATTACATGAATCATAAAGATAGTAAAAGCAGTGCAAGAAACACCAATTGGTATACAAACAAAAGGCATAACATATACTAGGAATCTTTTGTTGCTTCAGCCAATCAGGGCTTCCAATGCACTGTGTGGTGGCGCAGTGCATTGTGGGGTGTGCAGCTGGCCAAAGAAATGGTGGAATGCCCCGACCATTTGGATGTTCACCCAATGCTACTGGCCTTCACATTAGAATCTCTGCACGGAAAGTACAATCCCAAAGTACTACCTACATCTGAGGAATTTAGAAAACTTCTAAAAGGGAATTGTTAGGTTCCATTTAATTTCATATGCCTTAAAAAAAAAAAAATAATGATATTTAGCAGAAGGCATTCAGCATTGCTCTGGAATTGTTATATGTCTTGAGTTGTAAATAAATGAAAAATGCATGCTTAACCTGTTCCCGACTGCCCGCCGCAGTTTTACTGCGGCAGGTTGGCCCTGCTCTGTGAACTGAAGTAGCTCTACGTTAGTCACGCATCTGCAGCTGGGGGCAAGCACGCCCACAAGGCAGCAGGGCATCCAATGCAAGTGTCAAAAATGTCAATTAGGGGTCCGATCTGTCCACTGCAATGTTGCAGTGCCGCTAAAAATTGCAAATCACCGCCATTACTTGTAAAAAAAAAAAAAAAAATACATAAATCTTTCCCGTAGTTAGTAGACGCGATAACCTTTGTGCAAACCAATCAAAATACACTTATTGCGATTTTTTTTACCAAAAACATGTAGCAGAAAACAAATTGGCCTAAAATGTTAAACAATTTCGATTTTTAAGTTTTTTTGGGGGGGAATGTTATATAGCAGAATGTGAAAAATATTGGTTTTTTTTTCAGAATTGTCGCTGTTTTTTTGTTTATAGCGCAAAAAATAAAAATTGCAGAGATGATCAAATACCACCAAAAGAAAGTTCTATTTGTGGGAAAAAAAGGACATCACTTTTATTTAGGTACAGTGTCGCACGACCATGCAATTGTCCATTAAAGTAGCGCAGTGCTGAATCGCAAAAAATGGCCTGGTCATTAGGGGGCAAACCCTTCCGGTCCAGAAGTGGTTAATCACAATTCTTTGCAATCCAGTTTCTGTAGCACCATTTTAGAAATGTATGATATGTCAGTTATTTAGTTATTTGGCTATTTATAAAAAGCTATTTATAATTCACAAACCGTAAAAAACCATGCAAAGTAGTCCTGGTAAGAAGGAGGAGTATTCCAGTAGAAACATTATGCATCAGGGAAATTAAAAAAAAAATTACCTGTAGAAGGGAACTCTGTAATAGCTACGTGTTCAGCAATTATTTTTGAGAGCTACATGTGCAGTATTAGTCAGTTATGTCACAAGTAATGTTCTCTGCCTTGTTATACAATGACCAGTGTGTTTAGTTTTCAAAGCATAACTATTATTAAGCTGTTTGCTGTGAAACAGCTAGTACTAAAAGGAGGACCGAAAAAAATTAAACCTGCATGAGATGTATGAAAAATAATTATAGAAGGGGCTGCCAAAGCAATTATGGATGATCAAATTAGCCCCTGATATGGAGTAAATAGCACATCCCGAATCATTTTGCTATTTGCAAGTCCTTATTATATTTGTCTATATAAACATACAATTGTTACTAAATCATTATATAGTATATGTATCAAAAAAGCCTCACAAATACATGAGGAGCAAAATAACAGAATCTACATAAATATAAGCATGTTATATATACATGTCCTAAATAAAACAAATGTTCAAAAATAAAATAAAACGTGTGTCACCATGCATGCCTATCATTCCCATGTATTAAAAGACCCCTCCCATTTAGCATTCTGATCTAAATGGTATTAGTGGACCATAAAGGGTAATCTAAACAAATAAATATATATTAAAGGGCCCATAGCTTAGTCCTAAACTGAAGATGAGTATACTCAAGTACTAATGCATAACACATGGAAGACACGTACTGCTTTGGCAGCCCCAGTCTGTGTTCAATTAGAGTGCACTGGATTAGACCCAGGAGGATTGTGTATACTACTTGGTCTTCTATATCTATATACACCTTGGATTTAATTATGTGCACTGTAGCTATGACTAAGCAATAGTAAAGGTTAGAAATGCATCAGCTGTTTCTGTTCCTGTACCTCTATGATGCTGTATGGATTTTATTAATTTCAATAAATATGAGTTGCATTGGAGTGCGGCCGTCCAGATGTCTTCATTCTTCTATGCTTTTTGTGCAGAACCAGCACCCTTTCTCTGTGCTTAACAAGGTTCACCTGAGGATTGTTCACTTTGAGCGGTATTTCTTCATTGTTTGTTCCTGGATTTATTAAAAATAATTACTAATTTATTTTTTCAAGAAATCACACATTAATATTTATTTGACACACAGTGCCCCCCTACAATGCCCAGCTTACATTGGTATGAAGTAAGTAACACTGGTAGGAGATAGGTATTGATCTCCTTTACTAGGACACCCAGGGCTATTAAAGATACAAAAAATCTACTTACATAAATATTATGTATACAATCTATGCAACAGTGAATGGAAGTGTGCTCACTGTTATATAATATATATATTTAAGTGTTAGACATGTTGGCTGCCATTGCTGACCTGCTTTTAAAAATGCTAATTTACTGGCTGTTTCAGCTTTCATTACTGACACAGAACAAGCATACAGTAGGTGAAATAATAACTCCTGATCTACATACTTTTCAAGGTCAGTTAATAAGAAAGCAGTGAAACCATTGGGATTTACTAAGGTAATAAAGACTGTTAGCAAAAGTAAATGTTCACTGAGCTTATTAAAAAGGTTTTTTAACCAGCCATATGTTAGCAAATATCTACTTTTGTTTTGTAACTTTCCTTGGAAACAAGTGGATATTCAAAGTGAAATGAACTCAAATGGATCAGCATGACAGCCTGGCAATTAGTATTTTTAGAAGGGGTGCCCTGCAGCTACAGCCAACACATTTTTATTAGTGTTTTTTTTTTTTAATAACTACAGTAAGTGGTCACAGTCATTTTTTTTTTCATTTTTCAAATAACAGTCAGGATTTTTGACAGGGCTACAATTAAATGAGAGGAAATTATGGAAAACTAGACATATACAACTGGGAAGGCGTGCTGCGTCACCACGTGATACCCGGAAGTCGGGCGGCTGTGATCTGGTTGGAGTCTGCCGACATTTTAGCGCTTTAATCCTTAACCACTTGCTGACCGCCGCAAGTACATATACTGCGGCGGTCAGCCCTGGCCAGGCAAAGTGATGTACCGGTACGTCACTAGCCTGTCACTCGCTTGTGAGCCAATAGCGGGCGAGTGCGCGCCTGCTGAGGCGTGCGCCCGCCCCGGCTCGTTCCCTAACAAGTCAGTGCATGTGACCGGTGGACCCGATGTCACTCGCGATCATTCGCCGGGAAGGGAGAAAGGCAGGCGGCTAATGTAAACAAAGCCGCCTGTCATTCTCCCCTGTGTAAAAATGGAGATCAGACGGTTCTACTACTTAGTAGCCATGTCCAATCACAATTAGAAACACGCCCCTAGGACACACTTATCCCCTCCCTCTCCAATACAGTTAACTCCTTCCCTGCCAGTGTCATTTTTATAGTAACAGTGCATATTTATAGCACTGATTACTGCAGTAATGTCACTGGTAACCCCAAAAGTGTCAAAAATGTCAGTCAAGGGTCCGATCTGTCCGCCGCAATGTCGCAGTCCCGCAAAAAAAATCGCAGATCGCCGCCATTACTCGTTAAAAAAAAAAAAAATGAAAAAAATCTTTCCCTTTGTTAGTAAACGCGATAAATTTTGCGCAAACCAATCAAAATAAGCTTTTTGCGATTTTTTTTACCAAACATATGTAGCATAAAACAAATTGGCCAAAAATTTTAAAAAAATTAGATTTTTACATTTTTTGGGGAATTTCATATAAAAAAATGTGAAAAATATTGTTATTTTTGCAAAATTGACGCTCTTTTTTTGTTTATAGCGCATGATCAAAAAATCGCACAGGTGATCAAATACGACCAAAAGAAAGCTCTGTTTGTGGGAAAAAGAGGACGTCAAATTCGTTTAGGTACAGCGTCGCACGCAATTGTCCGTTAAAGTCACGCAGTGCCGAATCGCAAAATACCCCCTGGTCAGGAAGGGGGTAAAATCTTCCGGGGCTTAAGTGGTTAATCACATGTGAGTTTTTTACCTTGTTCTAATAAAGTGTGTGCCTACGTACTTCACTATCTGTGGACCCCTTCTTTTATGTTCATGCTTGGGAGTTCTGGCTCGGATTGTCTGCATCACGGTGGCTGGTTGAGATCGCAGCTCCCTGCAGGACCTGTTTGGCTTAGGCATTTGACCAGCTATTGGATCCCATTGGAGTTCTTCTGTGATTACATCTAATGGTTATCTTCTTCTCCCCTCTGGTAAGCGCATAGCGTGACCTTAGCATGCAGCACTGAGTGTGGAAGAAGTCACATTATCATGGTGAAGGATTCCTTTCTAGCACCTGGCACATATATTTGGACTTTTTTACTTTTCTTATCTACACTTATATGGTTTATTTACATGGACATTATGTTATGATTTGATTTAACTGAATACTGTCACACTTTATTCTTATGGACAATAATTTATTGCTCACTGCCACGGTTTATTTTTATGTTTATGTTTTTATTACCTTTGGGTAAATTTAGCGCGGCTTCTCTTTGCACAGACATATACAATATACTTATTCTGATTTGGTATGTAACACAAACAAGCAAAATGTTAGTAAAGTCTTAATAATGAACCTAGGCTTTGTACATATGACAACATGTTACATTTTTCCACTTGCCTTATATTTTGTGCTGCTTTTATACACTTATACATATACTTATATACTTTTACACTTTTCTTTTTAGATAAGCTAATTAAAATAAATATAGAAACCTTCCAAAGACAGGAATTATGGCAACATGCTTCTGAACATTGTTTATATTACATCTAGGTTTCATGTATTCTCTTTCTAGTATTAAAACCTCAAATAACAGCAATATGCTAGTTCTTATTTAGATTTTCTCCATTTCAGAAAGAAAACTGTATGTGCTGAAGATCAATGCCTGCTTTCCAGCTATATCATAATGTCTTTGCTCCATTTCATAATTTACCTGCTTTTGTTTTACACACAAATCAAAAGAACAATGGTATGGGAACTCATCAATTAGTGAGACAGAAAAGAAAATTAATCTTTGTGGTTGAGGAGCATCAAATTATATGATACAGTTCTTGAGTCTATTGACTGGTATAAACGACCTACAGCCATGCCACGGTTTTAAAGGGTTTTTCACAATAACAAGGATATGTACCTCTGAATTCAATAGAAATTTCCATAATATCAATGCAGCCTTAAAGTGAACCTGACATGGCATAAAACAGCAGTGCTGAAGTGCAGGCAAATTATGTTACCTGCAAAAATTTGTTAGGCATTTGATTTTCTAGATTCATTGTGGTTCTGTGCTGTGTAAAGCATATAGTATATTACACTTGCATACCATACTGGAAATGGCCATGTGATTAAAAGGGTGCTGCAACAACTCCCATTTGGTCTTGGTGCACAGCATAGATGAAATATGTCTGCAGTGCTCAGACAAGCTTGTTTCAAAGTGTAAAGCTCTTTATTCTTGTATGATCACATAGAAAATCAATGTTTCAGGATCATGCAGGGATGCCTCCTAAGGCATATGATAACACTACTGAAGAAGGTTTCCTGCATGGTCCACATTGTTTTTCTATATAATCAGACAAGAATAAAGAGGTTTGCACTTTGAAACAAGCCTGTCAGTGCTGGTGACATACAGTATTTCATCCATGCTGTGTACGGGGCACATTATTATCAGCCCAAGTAAGATTAAGCCCCATATTTTTTTATCAATGATTGAGACCAGCTTAGGTTAACTTTGAGTATCTACTAGCCCTTACTAAATATTGTGTATACAATCTATGCCAGTGTTTCTCAACTCAGGTCCTCAGGGCACATTAAAGGCCAGATTTTAAGTATTACCTTGGGGAGATGCAAACTAGAATACTGCATTTACTGAGCAGCAAATTATCTCACCTGTGATGTAGTTCAGATTTCTTGCAAACCTGGTCTGTTAGTGTGCCCTGAGGACCGGAGTTGAGAAACACTGATCTATGCAACAGTGAAAGGAAGTGTGCTCACTGTTATATATAATATATATTTAAGTGGTAAACATCATGGCTGCCATTGCTGACCTGTTTTTAAAATGAAAATTACCTGGCTGCTTCAGCTTTCATTACTGACACTGAACAAGCATACAATAGGTGAAATAATAACTCCTGATCTACATACTTTTCAAGGTCAGTTAATCAGGAAGCAGTGAAGCCATTGGGATTTATTTATTATTAGCAAAAATAAATGTTTACTGAGCTTATTAAAAGGTTATTGAACCAGTCATATGGTAGCAAATGTCTGATTTTGCTTAACCTAATTGGATCAGCATGATAGCCTGGAAATTAGCATTTTCAGAAGGTGTGACCTGCAGCTACAGCCAACACATTTTTATGAGTGTTTTTTTTTAACTACAGAGGGTGGTTACAGTCATTTTTTTTTCAAATAATACCCAGTCAGGATTTTTGACATGGATGCAAATTAAATGAGAAGGAATTATGGAAAACTAGACATATACAATATCATTTCTGATTTGATTTGTAACACCAAAAAGCAAAATGTTAGTTGTGACGGGAGTCACTTTGGGCTGGGGGCTTGTGGAACCCAGATTGCCTTAGAGAGGTTGGGAAACTCCTTGTCCAGCTTCCCCGGCCCCTCTTATGTGTAAGTCACCCTGTGTCTATTAGGGGCACAGGGTGACCAAGAACCACAGTCGGGTCTGCACTAACCAGACTCACAGTACAACCACACCGGACTCAGCATTTCAAGTTACCCCGGTTATCCTTGCTTCTATATGTGTGGTTTGTCGTGACAAATGAAGGGGCTCTTTCACCTAGGACAGTAATATTTATGAACAATATGCCTAAGGAAATATATTGTGATACATTGGTTCGACCTTTTCAAGTTGCTTGTAGGAGTTTATCTCATAGATCATTGAGAGAGTTTGAGGTGGGGTGGGGTTTGTTATTGTTAAGTGGATGTATCCCATTGTTCTATTGTTTATGTCTGCCTTGGAATCAACCTATTATGGAATGTATATTTGTATGTGGATTAGCTGCTAGAGGGAAGGTGGGATTGTCCCCTGAGTGTATATCTTTTTGTGCCTGTGTTTGAATAAACAGTCTTATGCTTCTTGCCACCCTACACTGATGTCTCGACAAGGAACTGGGTGGGCTAAGGGATCTTGGATCGTGGTACCAGGCAAGGGAAGCTTATACGACATACTCTTCTTGAGTACGGGGTCCGTCACATTAGTAAAGTCTTAATAATGAACCTAGGCTTTGTACATATGACAACTTGTTAGATTTTTTGACTTGTTTTATTTTTTTTTGCTGCTTTTATACACTTATATATATATATATATATATATATATATATATATATATATATATATATATATATATATATACTTATATACTTTTACACTTTTCTTTTTAGATAAGCTAATTGAAATAAATAAAGAAACCTTCCAAAAGCAGGAATTATGGCAACATGCTTCTGAAAACTCAAGTGAAGCCTGTTATGGAAAACATGAATATCAAAAGCAAAGTGGAGCTGTTAGCTAAATTCAGTTAGCGGGTTCTTGCATCCCTCCTGGACATATATAGTATAGTATAATAGTATATAGTATTAAAGTATAATAGCTAATAATGAAAGTGAGGGAGAAACAACATCTTTGATTTAACTCCAAACTAGGAATAGAGAGGAAATCTTTTTCTGCTGACAACTGTAAAAATTGCATTTTCCTACCTTTGGAGAGATTTAAGGGGAGTTTTCCCAATGAGGCACAGATGGGAAAAAAACTGACAGGGGTTTTTACCTTTATAAAAGTTAGATTTTAATGTTACTCTTAGCATATTTGGCAAAGCAAATTCCAGCACTAGTGAAAATCCCTTATCCTGTGCATTTCAGTATGTAGTATTATATTTTGAATAAAATGTAGTAGAATTTAAAGACCACATCTAAAGCAGCCAAAACCAACAAGTTGCTCTCACTGGCCTTGAACATGAAATTGTAAAATGAATTAAAGAAACTGATCTGTTGCTAAGGCAAACATAACGTATGTCCTTTCTCACTACAAGTTGTATTACTTCGGCCATCTACATGTTTTAATATTTTGTATGGAAAATCTGTAATTGGATATTTTAATAGGGTAAATACCTGAATATGACTACATTTATTCTCAGTTTATTCCCAATCTAAAGGATCAAAACAGACCTAGAGGAATGATGATGCAATGATTCTTTGGAATATGCACGTGTCTGTTAGAATGATGGCAAAAATATGGAGTTTGTGCTGGCAACAGGGTCTCAGCTGTGCCTGTGTGGGTTTTTTCTGGGTACTCTACTTTCCTTCCACACTCCAAAGACATATTGGTAGGTTAAGTGCCTCCTGTTTAATTTTGCCCTAGTATGTGTATGAATGTGATTTAGGGGCCCTAAATTGTAATCTCCTAGAGGACAGGGACTGATGTGAATGTACAATATATATGTACAGCACTGTGTAAATAGACAGCGCTGTATAAGTACCTGTATTAAATAAATAAAGACAAACATAATTAGGAAAGGTATCAAATTAAAATTCGCCTGAAAAGTATGTCTGAAACTCTGCTGCTGAAAGAAGTCTGATCTAAAAAAAATTGTTCTGTATTTTCCTATGGCAGAGAGATTTAGATCTGAAAATATAACTTAATTTAAAAAAAAAAAACTCCTTTTACTCAAATAATATATATATTGTATATTTTTTAGTTTTTGATATGGTGGTGGCTGTTAAAATGCATATTAACTGATTCTATAACCAAGACACTGAAACTGAGAACGGTTTTATGTCTGTACCCCTGTCACTAAAAAAATTGTGATAGTGTTTTTCTATGCAGTTACATTATATTTATTGATTTATTGATTTATTTAGACACAATCACCAAGTGGTTACACCCTTACATGAATGCCAACATCCCTGTCTATTTTAAGACATAAACATTCTAGATTCGGATTAAATTTTTTAGGCATTCCGCGTGTCCACACATATCTCAGTATATAAGATATAGTTTATTAAAACCATACTAAAATTAAATAAGGCCACATTTGTCTTCAAAACATATTAGTTACAATTCTCTTCAACCTCAATGAGTTTTTAACAATACTTCCTTCCTCAGAGGAAACTAAAATCTGTGAAAGACGTGATCCCAATTGACATGCGGCCATTAAATCATCGCTGTGTTAAAAAGTTATTCAGCAGACCCCAAAATAGTCTCCCTCAACAGAATCCAGGGTACCAACCCTCATATAACAAAACATACAAAACAAATAGCAGGTTAGAACTTCCGAATATGCTAACCCAAAAATGTTTCTTTATTGAAGATAATTGTAATACATTTTGAATCAATCAATCTATGGTAACTGACTAGTTGTGCAGGAATTATAGTATGTATTACAAAAGTCTTGCTTCATGGAATTTATCCTATGTGAAGTATAAAATGAATTATCGATTTTTATGGTGAATTCATTCAATTCTTGTTTTATTGTCTTACTTTACCTGAACCAATATACTGCAGACTTCATCATTTTGTTTTGAAGTGTATAAATAATACTTTGTAACATGTATTTCTTGAAAACATTATTCCTGCTGAATCTGAAATAAACACTGCATTTAGGAAGTCACATTTGTATTTTCCATGGCTCTAATAATGTGTCTGCCAATGGCGTATATGATGTTAAGTATATTCAGTAAACATTACTGTACATAGAAATTTGAACTTAAAAATGGTTAACAATCCATTAATAATACTTGTAGTCAGTTAAAATGAAATTTAACCCAAAAAAGGAAGTTCCATTTTTCCTCCTCCTCCCCCTCTTCTGCCACATTAGGAATACATATTTTTTTTTGTCGGTGACCTGGTTTTGATAGGAACCCCTCTTCCATTTCTGATTGGAGCATCAATGTGGATCCACCAGTAGCTCTTACTCACTCCCCTGACACATCATAAGTCCCAGAAGGCTGAAGAACCATTCACAAAGTGCAGCACAGCTTGTTCATGCACAGTGGGAAGCTGTCTGTGAAGTCGCAAGGAGTCACAGCCGGCTGCCCAAAGTTAACATGCTGACACTAGGGAACAAAGACCTGTGAAGAACCGGCTCGGGTGAGGATCGTGCTGGATCCCTTCACAAGTGAGTGTCCTTTTCATAAAAGTCAGAAGCTACAGTTTTTGTAGCTATTGACTTTTATTTATTTATGTTTTTCCAAAAAGTAATGCTTTATTGAGATATATTAAAAAAGAAAGTATAATGTATAACAGTTTTACAATCCGATTAGAAGATAAAATGGTTTGAAAACTAATTACAGTGTATGCATAAAGGTAACACAGTAATAATAACAAGTGAATAACATATCTATTTAGACATATAATTAACTATAAAGAGAATAGAAAAGCAAATCTCAAATTCTTGTGAAGTTCAATGACAAACATCATAAGCTGTATTACATGTAATGGGGAGATGGAGGTTTATAGAGAACTACTATGAGGGAGGGGGGGTTTTTGTTATCAAGTTTTCCCGGTAACAATTATTCTATTATTTTTCTCTTCCCCCTTTCTTCTGGCTCAATTCTCTCTCATCTCTCTTTGTGTATATAGGCATGGGTACAGTTTTGTTATTTAGTGGTAAGGTATAACCATTTATGATTAGGAGCTTGTGATGTTTGAAAGGCAATGGAGGGGTGGATGTCCAGCATTCACTTCATAGGGAGGATGGGAAAAGGAAAGGAAACGAGTGGAGAAATATATGGTGTATGGTTGAGCATCTCATCTGACTAGAAGGGTTAGAATATGCTCATGTACAATTGTCATTCTTGGTGCCTCTTTATGTCCAAGAGTTTATTGTTAGGGAATATGTGGTGGTGTTGTAGAAAGTAAACCAAGCATCCCATGTCTTAGCGTAATTGGTTGGCGTGTCATGGGAGATAGGGACAAACTCTTCCATTTTGGCAAGTTTATTGACTTGTTTATACCAGTCAGATATAGATGGGGCTTTGGTGGACCTCCACAATCTGGGGATACATAGTTTGGCAGCATTTATTAGGAACATGGTTAGCGATTTGTCACATTTTGTTATGATTTCTCTGTAGTCGGATGTATGTGTAGGAGGAATGTGGCAGGAGAGAATTCTATGGATTTAATGGTGATGGTTGGGATTTCTGAATGTATTTGGCTCCAGAAGGTGTGAATAATTGGACAGCTCCACTAGATGTGAAGAAGGTCTCCTTCAGGGTGGTGACATCCCCAGCAGCGGTTGTCAATAGAGCTATTTATTTTATGCAATAATGAGGGCATACGGTACCAGCGAGAAATAAGTTTATAGTTATTTTCTAGAGTAGATACATTGATGGATCCCTTATGCGCTATGTGGAAGATTGAGACCCACTGAGTTTCAGATATTTCCATGTCTAGATCACTTGCCCAGGTTTTACAGAAGAGTCCGTCCCCTGCTACTGAGTTATCCCAGAGTAAAGAATACATTTTAGATATGAGGTGGGTTTGTGGGGTAGTGTTAAGACATAGTTTTTCTAAGGGAGTTAGCACGAGGGGTTTTCTGTGGTTTTGAAGCGTTTTGTTGATAAAGTGATGGATCTGCATATAGTCCCAAAAAGAGATAGGGGAGGTAGCGTTATGTGATGTAAAGTCTTTATAAGATTGAGGCATACCCAAGTGTAAAAAGTGGGTTATTCTTGTTATGGTACCCTGTTGGTCTCGTTGCAGTGAATGGTTTGTTAAGCCTGGCATTGACTTTTAGCTTTTGCAGAACTGACTGAAGCGCCTCTTTAATTGTTAATTAGCGCTAAAAACAAAGTGCAGTAAACCTTGATATGATCATGAGATGACTATACAATCTTTGTACAATCTCCTTTAGATTTACCAAAACTATGTGTTAAGCAATCCACTCAATTAGTATCAAATCAGACAGGTCCTTGTGCTACATAGCTGAGAGTAGATCTAAAAGTACAAATAGATTGTATAGTGTATGATGAGCTTTAGACAACCTGCCAAAACTGATATTTCACTGCTTTCACTGTTAGAAACAAAATGTCTATTATTTTTTTCCCCAGCATTAATAATAGGAACCAGTCATGAGGAAAAAAAACTGAAATAAAATACAGAAAAAAAACAGCTTTTGCTGCAAAACTCATCTTGAATCTCCCGTTGTCTTCTGCAGTCCTTTTAACTGCTAGATGGCTCTCCTCTTCCATGTTAAAAGAAAGCCAGCATCATTTAACCAAAGTCAACATGATGGTCTTGGTGTACAGTATTACTGCAGAGAATCCTGCTCTTACATCATTACCAGTGCTGCAGTAAGGACCATGCACTGTCATTGCTGGAGTTGTAGATGAAGGGCTGGTTAATGGACCTGCCAAAATATGGCTGGACCTAAGCTATGAGTTTATTTTTGTATTAATATTTGCTATAGGGGTAATTAGCTATACCCACTATTAGCAATAGGGGCATTTCAGGGAGAGGGCTAGGGTAGGGAATTTCCTTTTGCAGAGTTGGAGATGGTTTTTAAGAATTTTGACTCCGGCCACTCCAGACTTGTTGGTGACCCACTAACAGGGGGTTGGGAATAGTTGCACAGATTTTTTCCATATGGTTGTTTTTTAACTAGACATTTGTAATTCTCCTATTTACACCAGTAACATCATTCCAACAAAATAATGTAATTGTTATGGATTGTTCAGTTTCATTAACTTTTAAAATCTTTTCTGGCTCTGAAATATATGGTAGGAATCATACAAATGCCAAGCTAATATTCTGAACTCCCCAACTTTATTGCTTTGAGATAGATTTATAGGACACAGTACACCGAGGTATGCTTTTGCATGCTATCATTAAAAAAGCTTATGTTTAGATGTCATAAAAACAAGCTAGGATATTTGATATACATTTGCTGTGCAAAGAAGGTAAGATAAGATTATAAAATACAAGGAATTCATTAAAACGCATCTATCTCTGTCAATTTTATTTCAGGGACTGCAAGGTATGTGGTGATTTATAAGGCTCTCATAAGAGCTGTACATCATTAGAGTGTGCAGAATGGATTTACATTATTTTGGCCTCAAGCAAGAAAATATTATAAAAGAAAAATGTAAACTTTACAGGGCTTAGTAAGAAGATATGTAAACATGTTGGAATTCAGTGAAGCATTGCAGACATGACATTTTGAAAAATGCTCTGTTTTTCAGTTACTTACAGATCATCTGCTGTTTTAAATATACAATGGGTGTTCATATTTTTGCATGTTGAAAAAAAATGAAATATTATTTAGCATTTTGACAATCGAAAATTACCTGACTAAATTTGACAAATGAAACAGATTTTTATTAATGGGAAGCAGGAAATGTATTTTTTTTACTGTAAATCATTCTTCCACCAGGAGTATCAATTAAGAGCGGAGAAAACTCTCTCTGGATGTTAGCATTTCTGGATGGGGCTCCATAGTTTGGAGATTTTGAAGTGCTTTGGGAGAAAGAAATCTCCAACCTCGTGTCCAGGTCTTGCAGAAGACCAGCAGGCTGGGTGTGCTCAGCTCTTAAAATGATCATCTTGGGGATAATTCAGTACTCCCATTTGGAGACAGGTGTACATTCCTGTTAGGAGACAGAGGTGTTCTAATGAAGAGGCAGCACTCCATGATGGAGAAGGGATTCTATGTCAGTAGGACTGAGAAAGTTGAGGCGGCTAAGCAAGTCTGGGAGACTGAGAAAGCCAGGACAACTACGCAAGTCTGGGTGGCTCACATTTCCTGTTATCTGGTTTACTGGTGAAAATCCCCTTCCTGGGGAATTATTTGCCGACTTTCTACTTTAATTTGTTGCCATCAAGCCTTTAAAACCACAGTTCAGATTGGTGTGGACTCACTGAAATGTATCTACCACAGAGCTGCTGAACCCCCAATATCTCTCTCTCTCTCTCTTTCTATATATATATATATATATATATATACACACACACATAAACACACACACACTCACACACACACACACTCTCTCTCTCTCTCTCTATATATATATATATATATATATATATATATATATACACACACACATACACACACACACACACACACACTATATTACCAAAAGTATTGGGACGCCTGCCTTTACACAGACATGAACTTTAACCGCCTTAGCGGTATCCCCGAGCGTGACTCGGGGTAGGAATTTTCTGCTATTAGCGGTATCCCCGAGTCACGCTCGGGGTCAATGGGCAGAGCATGCAGACAGCGCAGCGGAGCTTCTCTTACCTTATCCTGGCGATCCAGCGATGAGCTCTCATTGCTGTGACCGCCAGCCGAGATCTCCGCCGCTCGTCTGTCGGTAGGAGGACTTCCTAGTTCCGTTCCCTGCAGCAGCAATGCTGCATGGGAGCGGAACTAGGGAGGGAAATTCAAAAAAAAAAAAAAAAAACGTTGCACAAAACACATAACACATTTTATATTATATATATGCATATATATATATATATATATATATATATATATATGCATATATATATATGCATATATATATATATATGCAAATATATATATATATACATATCTATATACACACACATATATATAATATATATATATATATATATACACACATATATATATAATATATAACGCATGAATTATAATCTAATCAATAATATAATTTTATTATATATATTATATATTAAATAATAAAATAATATTATTGATTCGATTATAATTCACTTGTTTGTGTTTCAAATTTATCACATCTGGGATGTCTACTAGAGACTTGTTTTGGTCAGGTTTAAGTCAGAAATTACTAAGAACTGTAGGCCTATAATACATAACGCCAAATTTCCATGAAAAGAATTGTACCGCTTTTGGAACAGAATTCCTGACAGAATCATACCGCCAGGGAGGTTAATGGCATCCCAGTCTTAGTCCGCAGGGTTCAATATTGAGTTGACCCACCCTTCTCAGCTATAACAGCTTCAACTCTTCTGGTAAGGCTGTCCACAAGATTTAGGAGTGTGTCTATGGGAATGTTTGACCATTCTTCCAAAAGCACATTTGTGAGGTCAGGCACTGATTTTGGATGAGAAGGCCTGGCTCGTAGTCCCTGCTCTATTACATTCCAATGGTGTTCTGTCAGGATCCGGTTAGGACCCTGTGCAGGCCAGTCAAGTTCCTCCACCCCAAACTCGCTCATCCATTGTCTTTATGGACCTTGCTTTGTGCACTGGTCCAACTCATTTGGTGGAGGGGGGATTATGGTATGGGGTTGTTTTTCAGGGTTTGGGCTTGGCCCCTTAGTTCCAGTGAAGGGAACTCTTAAGGTATCAGCATACCAAGACATTTTGGATAATTTCATGCTCCCAACTTTGTGGGAACAGTTTGGGGATGGCCCCTTCCTGTTCCAACATTACTGCACGCCAATGCACAAAGCAAGGTCCATAAAAACATGGATGAGTGAGTTTTGGATGGAGGAACTTGACTGGCCTGTAGAGAGTCCTGACCTCCAACTGAAGAACACCTTTGGGAGGAATTAGAGTGGAGACTGCGGGCCAGACCTTCTCGTCCAACATCAGTGCCTGACCGCACAAATGCGCTTCTGAAAGAATGGTTACATATTCCCAGAGACACACTCCTAAACCTTGTGAACAGCCCTCCCAGAAGAGTTAAAGCTGTTATAGCTGCAAAGGGTGGGCCAACTCAATGTTGAACCCTATGGACCAAGACTGGGATGCCATTAAAGTTCATGTGCATGTGAAGGCAGGCCTCCCAGTACAATTGACAATATAGTGTATATATACTGCTCAAAGTATATGGTTTCAAATGTTCCAAATAGTTTTACTTTGTTTTCTTGGGTAGATACCAGCTACCCCATCAAATTAATGTCAAATCAGCATTTCACAAAAAAATGTGTGATCTAATTAACCAATCCCATACTATAATTACTCAGACGCTGGATAAACTTTAGGGTCAATCTTGCAGAAGATTTCTTTCATATTTTGCTATGCTTCATTTCCTTGGAACAGTTAATGACTTGCTTTTATTGTTACCCATTTTTAGAATTAGGTGTGTGCTTTATAGAAGGCAACAGATACTTGTTATTAAAAAATCAATTTCATGCATGGCTAGCCGATCTCTTAAGTCTCTTGCTGCATGTTACTGTGAACTCAATTGTGTTTACCCAGCTGGATGGTAAAGATTTTGCTCAAAGTGGACCCTTTGCACCACTAGGAGGGAGGAATTCTAGATTTGTCTTATTATTTCTTCTCAGAACATCTGGTATTTAAAAACAGAAAGCACCTGGGATAATGAAATTCTGTATGCAAACGGCATTCTCTTCATATATTTATTTATACCTAATGCATTTTATGGAGCAGATTTTTCAGTAAATTAGGCCTACTGTTACCTTCTTGATACAAAATTGTTCAAAGAGCGATCTAATGTATATAAATATTCTGCACTCATACAAGTATGTATCTTTTCAAGGCAACTGATTATTTGAATCGTATAACAATACAATACACTGTGCACAGTATGCATTATAAACACTATACACAAATACACACAAACATGCACGGTCAACAGATACATAGATACACCATGGCCATCATGTATCCTCCTCCCAATAACAGTGCATGGAACTAGAAGCCAATTACTAGGCTCAAGCAATGTCACTTGACAAAGGGGGTGAAGTCACCTCTCCCCTAGCCCCCAACACAGATGACACAATGGATTCTAGTGCTGGCTTTATAGGAGGCAGAAGCAGCGTGGCATCGCTGTAAATGTAGATATACCTGGGGCAATATGTTCAGCATCTTCTCCTTATAGTTTGACCAAACCTGATTAATATACCATCAGCAGCTGTTCCCTGAGGGAGGATTTTCGGTGCCAATTGCCGGTTGGCGATAATACCTTCCCTAATCAGCCAAGCCAGCTTGACACTTGGAGGGACCCGGGACAGTGCCTTTGGTATATGTCACCTTCAGTTGGATTAGACAGTGTCTTTTTCCTTCTCTCCTGAGGACAATACCCAACACACCAGGAATATTTTGCTAACATGTGGAATCACCAGGTAATTAGTCTGGGGGATTCCCTTCTTTTATATGGGTTCCTTTAGTATCGTGTCTTCCTTTACTCTTACAGTTCCCTGCTGGAGATATCTTATGGTGGCTTCAACCTAATGCTTATATTTATTCCACACTTGCATTGTGGTTAATCCACCTATTTTCCACACATGCTCGCCATTTCTTTTCATCCTAGTAATAGTCATAGGCTTTGTTATTTAACCACTTGCCTACAGTGCACTTTCACCCCCTTCCTGCCCAGACTGATTTTCAGCTTTCAGCGCTCTCACAATTTGAATGACAATTACTCAGTCATGCAACACTGTACCCATAAAAAATTTGTGTCCTTTTTTTCCACACAAATAGAGCTTTCTTTTAATGGTATTTAATCACTACTGGGTTTTTTATTTTTTGTGCTATAAATAAAAAAAGACTGAAAATATTGTGAAAAAACGCATTTTTCTTTGTTTCTGTCATAAAATTTAGCAAATGAGTAATTTTTCTTCACAAATTTTGGCCAAAATTTATACTGCTACTTATCTTTGGTAAAAATAACCCAAATAAGTGTATATTATTTGGTCTTTGTGAAAGTTATAGAGTCCACAAGTTATGGTGCTAATCATTGAAAATTGATCACACTTGACCACACCTGATGTACTGAAGGCCTATCTCATTTCTTGAGACACTAAAAAGTCAGGAAAGTACAAATACCCCCCAAATGACCCCTTTTTGGAAAGTAGACATTCCAAGGTATTTAATAAGGGGCATGGTGAGTTTTTTGAAGTTGTAATTTTTTCCCACAACTCTTTGCAAAATGGATATTTTTATTTTTTTACAAATTGACGTATTAACAGGTTATTTCTCTCACACAGCATATGTATACTTGCAACTACACCCCAAAACACATTCTACTACTCCTCCTGAGTATGGCGATACCACATGTGTGAGACTTTTTCACAGCCTGGCCACATACAGAGGCCTAACATCCAAGTAGCACCGTCCGGCATTCTAGGAGCACAAATTACATATATAATTTCCTGACAACCTATCACACTTTTGAAGGCCCTGGAGCACCAGGACAATGGAAACCCCCATAAAATGACCCAATTTTGGAAAGCAAACAGCCCAACGTATAATTTTTGAGGCATAATGAGTCTTTTGAATATGTCATTTTTTTCCACAAGTTTTTGGAAAATGTGGAAAGAAAATGAAAACGCATTTTTTTTTACACAAAGCTGTCCATTTATGCAATATTTCTAACACATAGCATGTACATAGCAAAAATTGCACCCCCAAAATACATTCTGCTATTCCTCCTGAGTATGGCGATACCACATGTGTAACACTTTTACACAGCCTAGCCACATACAGAGGCCTAACATCCAAGTAGCACTTTTCACAAAGTTGTCCATTTATCCACTTTAAGACTGGGCCTATTTTTGGCACTTGGTGTTTACAAGCTAAAATCATTTTTTTTTGCTAGAAAACTACTTAGAACCCCCAAACATTATATATATATATATATATATATATATATATATATTTTAGCAGAGACCCTAGAGAATAAAATGGAGATCATTGCAATATTTTTTATCACACCATATTTTTTTGAACAAAATTCACTTTTTTGAACTAAAAAATAAGAAAACAGTAAATTTAGCCCAATTTTTTTGTGAAAGATAATGTTATGCCGAGTAATTAGATACCTAACATGTCATGCTTCAAAATTGTGCATGCTCACAGAATGGCGCCAAACATTGGTACTTAAAAATCCCCATAGGCCACATTTTAAAAATTTCTGCAGGTTACCAGCTTAGAGTTACAGATGAGATCTAGGGCTCAAATTATTGCTCTCACTCTAACGATCACTGAGATACCTCACATGTATGGTTTGAACACCGTTTACATATGTGGGCGGGACTTGCGTATGCGTTTGCTTCTGCGCGCGAGCTAACGGGGACAGGGCGCTTTAATTTTTTTTTTCCTATTTATTTTATTTATTATTTTTTTATTTTTACACAGTTTAAAAAAAAATGTTTTGATCATTCTTATTCCTATTACAAGGAATGTAAACATCCCTTGTAATAGAAATAGGCATGACAGGTCCTCTTTATTGTGAGATCTGGGGTCAAAAAGACCTCACACCTCACAACTACACTAAAAAAGAAAAAAAAAATTGTTGAAAAAGGAAAAAAAAAAAAAAGCGGCCCTTTAAACCGGTTGCTAGGCTACGACTTTTGACGTAGCTCCGGTCCTCCAAGACCATAGAGTCGAGTGAGGGCCATCTTGCCCTCACTTGACTTCCTGTCTCTGAGTATCCGGGACCGGATAGTTTTCCCCGCTGCCGGCGGATCCGGTAAGCTGGGAAAACGTCTGGGACGTGGCAGGAGGGGAGGGGCACCTCTTCCCCTGCACCGTAAGGGTAATTCCACAGCGAATCCGCCACTGGGACCACCCTTATCTGAAAGCTGACCGCCCGCCGTTTAAAAAAATACCGGGGTTATGGCAGCTATCTGCTGCCATAACCCCAGTATTTAGCTTTTAATGGCCGATGCATATAGTAGTTAGGCGGTAGGTAAGTGGTTGCATGTATATGGCAAACAGGTGATGATGACTGATGGGGTGACAGGTGACGATGACTGATGGGGTGACAGGTGACGATGACTGATGGGGTGACAGGTGACAATGACTGATGGGGTGACAGGTGACGATGACTGATGGGGTGACAGGTGACGATGATTGATGAGGTGACAGATGACGATGATTGATGGGGTGACAGATGACAATCACTGACGGGGTGACAAGTGACAATGATTGATGGGGTGACAAGTGACGATCACTGATGGGGTGACAAGTGACGATGATTCATAGGGTGACAGATGACGATGAGACTGATGGGGTGACAGGTGACGGTGATTGATGGGGTGACAGGTGACGGGCGATGGTCACTGATGGGTGACAGGTGATGGGCGATGGTGCACGGCGGTACTGATGGCAGTCTCTGGTGACCGGTGAACTTTAGGCTATGTTCACATGTGAGCATAGCGATCGCGGGCAGAATCACTGCGATTCTGCCCGCGGTCCGGAAATCATTGCAAATTGTGGGACGCCTGTGCGTTGCCCGTGATTTGCAATAGCACCCCAAACGCTGTGCGATGTTGCCGCGATTTTCACCTGCCGAATCGCGGTAACATCGCGCAAACAACGCATGACGTCCCAAAGAAGCTCTTGTATCTTTTTTGGGCGTCATGCGTTGTTTGTGCGATGTTACCGCGATTCGGTAGGTGGAAATCGCGGCAACATCGCACAGCGTTTGGGGTGCTATTGCAAATCACGGGCAACGCACAGGCGTGATTTTACTTTGACAGGTGTACAGAGCAGTAACTCACTATTTCTAGCTCTGCTCTCCTCACACTGGAAACTGTGTGAGGGGAGAAGAGCTAGTAACAGGGAGTTACTGCTCTGTGTTTACATTTTGTGATCGGCTGTGAATGGATTCACAGCCGATCACATAGTAAAAAGTCACTGTCAGTGACTGTTTACTACTGCCGGTGACTAGCTGTGTTCCTAGGGAACACAGAGCCACCGACATGACCGTGTTGCGCGCTCCCGATCGTGCATGCGCGGTCTGATTCCGGGCTTTGCTATTGTGATCGTCTGTGTCATTGGAACACAGCCGATCACGTGGGAAACAGCCATGCCCATTGGCTGTTTCCCCCCTGCCGGTGACGGGGGGTGTCCCGGGGACACGCCGACACCGGCAGTGCAGGGCGGCGCGCCCACGATAGCGCGCCTGCCCTGCTGAATGGGATCACGTCATATGACGTCTTTCCAGAACAATGGCCGCACCGGCCCGCCGTCAATTGACGGCGGGCGGGCGGCAAGTGGTTAAGCACACATCACCTCCTACTATATTCATTCACAATTTAAAATTCTTTACAGAAATTCACTGGATCTTTCACCTGCGTTTATAACTACTATGAGACATACATATTGACTACTATGTTAAAACTACTATGATTTCTGGGGGTTAGCACGTGTTGTGTGTGCCTTGGGTTTCCACAGGACACTGCCACAGCTCCCAGGACAGACACATCCCTAGCAGCACTCTATTTGCAACTCTGTATGCTGAATCTGGAGCTGACTTGTAGATAACTCAGGGATGGGTACTTTTTCTTCCCCCTTTTTCTTTTTTGAGTTAACCATCAAACTTCATTGGTATCTATATGTTTTTTATGTTTTTTTATGCACCTTGCATCTACTCCTGAGGAAGTGGAGTGAATTCTATGACACTCATACGTCAAGCTTTTTTAGATGCATTATAATCTTGTGTTTACAGTTTAGATTATTATGAATGTAGCAGGTTTTCCAGGCATTGGGCCTGATGTGGGTCTGCCATTGTTACCGGTGACACCTTCAGCCCATTTAAGCTGAATACCCAAGTGTGAGATTGGAGACAATGACCATTCCGGCATCTTTGGTTTGTTTTGTTTATTTGATAATGGGAATGAGTGGGATACTCCTCTGGCTCAACTAGGTAAAACTGGGACACTTTGCAGAAAAATGCCTGTTAGCGCTGCCTTGACGCCAGCTGAATGCCGACCAACGCTTGCTGGCGCTTGAAAAATGCTGACTTGCTGAACTTGTGCTGGAACTTGACTTTTGACACTCTGGTTAGCTCAAAAAGTCCTGGACTATACTGAGACTTGACTCTTGACACTCTGGTTAGCTCAAAAGTCCTGTAAACTGCTCCCTCCAGCCCTTCACTGACTGAAGTAGCTCTTTGTAACTGCTTGTGCTGCTGCAACTCTTAACACTGCACACTGCATGCTGCACACTTTAACTCCTTAGGGCCCAATCGCTGGTGCTCCCTTTACACTTCAGGGTCCTCTCACTAGGCACCCCCTCTGAACTTCAGGGTCCTCTCACTAGGCACCCCCTCTACACTTCAGGGTCAACACTGGCAACCCCTTTACAGATAGCTGGCTCCTGGATCCCTTGGACCTTTACCGGAGTGGTCCCCTCTGCTAGGCAGACCCCCAAGGGTAGTTTACAGTACTCACAAACTGGGAATGCTTTCCTGAAACTAGACCCCCTCTGCTCCGCTGGTCCTCGGCACACCAGATCCTCTCTGCAGCTCAGCTCAGCTCACTCCATCCCCTCAGGCAAGCCGCCCAGGACACCTGATCCTGCTGACAGGAGGAGAGACAGCCATACTCTCCCTCCTGGGACTCTGCTTCCCACCAAAGACACTGCGTCATGCGCTCCCCTCAAACTTATGCCCACTCCCAGAATCCTGTGCGGCAGAATCTGCATTTCTAGGGTAGATACAAACAAAGACTCTGAAGTCAGCTGTAGTGACAGTGTTTTGAACTTGGAAAATTAATTTATCTACAATGCCTATAGATACAGAGGTGAATGAGGGCTTGTTTTAAATTGCGTTTGGTGCCTGTTTGCAAATACTTTAATGTTCATAATCTGAACACAGGTTAACTTTAAAAAAAGAACTCCCTTATTGATAAGGCTGTAAATGGTATCTGAGGATGTCCACATGAGCATTAAAATAAAGAGATTGCATTTATTACGGATTTCTAACACACTGTGCCTTTCAGACATGTGTAACAAGCCACAATACAGCCATGGGATGTAGCTAGCTAATAAAGTAAAGTTCAGTTTCAACCTTAGTCCTGTTAATGCACAGGCAATAAAGCTGCCTTTATAAGAATATCAGTAAGAAATTACACTGCCTAATGAGAGGGACCATTGGAATATTCCAAACAAGGTCACAGAGCTTAGGAACACCAAACAGCTTCAATTAGCTCTACTTGTTTAGCAGTGCTCAGCACAAACATACTTCAACTATCTATACTAATTTACCGAGGTATAGTCTACTGTAAGTCAATAACACTCTGGAGAGCCAGGTGATTTCTAACATAAAGCCTGCATAATTCCTAAATGTCTTTCAAGGGGATACATATTTTAAATGTAATACTGCATGCTTCTAAAATTGATTCTCTTCATTTCTCTAAGGCATAGTCCTGGTAAGTAAGCACAAAATATGCCCCACATAAAGGGAACCCGGCAATGCTAGAAAATAGTTACTAAGAACTTTATGCTTGAATTGAGCTTTGGGAACAGATCCATAAATGGATAATTGTTCTATGTTTGTGTAATCAAGAAGTCTTTAGAATGATTTTAATAATATCTTGCAGAAAGCCAAGGTATGGTCAAAGAAAGAAATCTATGTAGAAGTATGGTATCTGATATCTGGAAACAATTATTTTCTTACCCTAAATGCTGAAAACAAATGAAAAAGTCCATTGTTAAAGCAGTTGTAAATCACTGCACTTTTGTTTACTTTTCTTACTTGCAAGGCAAAGGCATAATTTGCTAGTATGCATCACATACTAGCACATTTTGTTAAACTTACCTGAAAACGAAGCCTTCCACCGATGCGTCCATCTCTACCCAGTCTTCCTTCTGGGTTCGCGGCTCCGGCTCTGTGACTGGCCAGAGCCGGAGCTGCCAGTCACAGCACATCACTCTGAAGAAACGGAATGGGTGGCCGTTCTTTCAGAGCGCATGAGCCAGTGACGTAACTGGCTGCTAGCTCTGTAAATATATCCTGAAGGGGGAAGTTTAGGAGATATTTACACTACCTACAGGTAAGCCTTAATATAGGCCTACCTATAGGTAAAATCATCTAATAAACATAACATCTGACTCTAAAAATGTATTGAATCTAATAAAGTTGAACTGTTATGTTAAGAAAACATTGTCTAAATAGAAAAGGCTTACTTGAATTTTTGCACTATTTGTACACTTCATCCAGATATTTGCCGTAACCCAGAATGATTCTTTGTGCGGGAGCTTCCTGTAATAAAGAACAGTCACTGCTTCTGTATCTCCTTGTGCAGGATGACTGGTGCAATATCTGCCCACCATAGTTTTCTGCATGCAGCCTGTAGTAGGTGGGCCTGCTATGTCCCTCCCACAGCTCTGCCGTCTGTACATTCTATGTACAGTACAAGGATGATTTCAATGTTACTTTTATATGGCAATAATTGGATTTTCAATTCCATCTTGTGTACACAGTACATTTATATCCTTTGTGGCAATAAAAAAATGTATTTTAAAGTCTTTTTGTGCCAGGAGTTCAGCTTTATCCATTTGCCGACTGAAATACATATATACGTTGTGGTTTGCAAGTGGTTTACCTGGATTATGGCTGAAGATATCAGCCATAACCCCGGTATTGTTTTTTTCTTCCGGCAGGTGGTGGCTCAGTGTCTCTCAGGCTTGCCGTTTCCGCCAGCTCGCCCGAGAAACAATCTGATGGTGCCGCAGGCGTTTGAAGAGTAGATCTGCTGATCATCTCTATGGACTTGCAGGACCGGAGCAACGTCATAACATCACTCTTGGTCCAGGGTGGAAGTAAACATTTTTTTTTTTTAAACAAAAGTGGAAAAAAAAAATGTTTTTTGATCTTATACTTCTAAAGGTAAAGAAGAGATTTGGGGTATTTTTGACCCCAGATTACTTCATAAAGAGAACCTGTCATCCTTATTTCTATTACAAGGGATGTTTAGATTCCTTGTAATAGGAAGAAAAGTGCTAATAAAATTAAAGGGACGGTGTAAAAATAAAAAACAAAATAAATTAGAAAAAAAATTAAAGCACCCATCCCTCCACGCTCACACGCAGAACAAACTCATACATAAGTTGCATGTGAAAATGGGGTTCGCACCACACATGTGAGGTATCTCTGGGAACTTTAGAGTGACATCAATAATTCTAGCATCAGACCTCCTCTGTAGCTCTAAACGGGTAACCTGTATAGATGTTTAAATTGTTGCTTATGGAGATTTTTAAGTATCATAGTTTGTCTCCATTTCACGTGCGTGCAAAATTTTAAAGCGTGACATGTTAGGTATCTACTTACTCAACATAACATCATCGTTCATATTACCTAAAAAATCATCATTATATATTGTGTTTTTTTTAATTTAATAAAATTTTATAAAAATTATTTTTTCTAAAATAATTGTATTTTAAAAACTGCTGTGCAAATACCGTGTGGCATAAACATTTGCAACAATCACCATTTTATTCCCTAGGGCTTAGGAAAAAACAATATAATGTTGGGGGATATAAGTAATTTTCTAGCAAAAAGTACTGATTTAAACTTGTAAACAAAAAGTGCCAGAAAAGGCCTGGTCTTCAAGTGGTTAACTTAAGAGGAGTTCTAGCCTAGGGAAAAAAGAAAATTAAATGTCTGCAGCTACAAATACTGTAGCTGCTGACTTTTAATATAAGAACACCCACCTTTCTAGGGAATCCGCGATCTTTGCACCCCAAGCCGATCCGTCCATCGTCTCAGAGTGCAGACACCGCCATCTTAACTAAGGGAAACAGGAAGTGAAGCCTTTCGGCTTTATAGCCTGTTTCCTACTGTGCATGTGTGAGTCGCGCTGTGCTTTCTCAATGGTCCCACTGTCTTTTGAGATCTGTGTGTCTCCCAGAATGCAGCAGGTGGGGGGGGGAGCTGGGGCCATAAGTTACGAAAATCACCGCACATCGATTACGGCCATCTTGCCCGGAAGTGGGAGCAGGTATCTGGTTGTGACACCTGCGAAAGGTGCCAAATGTGGCAGCTGGGGGGGGGGGGGAGTGAAGCACACAAGCGGAGCTTCCACTTTTGGGTGGAACTCCGCTTTAGTTTTCAAAATGAATTACTTATAAAATTAGGTATGTTTTGTAGACTGCCAGCATGCATTTTGTTTGATTTTTCAGAGTAAAATGTAAATCAATTGCAAGTTAAAAAAAAAATATTGATAATAATTTAGTCTCCCACTTTTATTGTTTTAGTATGACACATTGTAGCATGCTCAGCAACCCTAGAGTCTGATTTACAAAAATGTGAAATAGATGAATTTCAGAGAGGTAAAGAAAAAGGATGTGAATGTATGCATCAAATGAAGTCAAGGGTTTTTTTTAAAAAATAGTTACTCTATTCACAGTTGGATGTTTGAGGTACGCACTTCACTGCACCTGCCCGGTTTTAGAAATTGAGCTGTCTGAACATCATTATTAATGCTGGTCATTCACAAAATCCTGCATGCAGTGGTGTGGGTATGCTTCACAAAACATACAGTAATAAGCATCATCTCATGATACCTATTCACCACACTGAAATCTCCATTTGCACTCAGAATTATGTTGCTAGCTTGCTTGATTCCTATTGGCCTGAATCACGTTTGCACAGTTTTTAACTATATGTTGTATTGCATGATAATGTGTGTTACATTAAGGCCATTCATTTGTCTACAACAGACATTGTACCAAACTTACAGTGTATGGGACTGTAGCACTCTCCAATGTCTAAATACAGGACATAAAATATTTATTAACCACATCCCGCCCGCCCTATCAGTGCTGCCCACCAGTGCCCATCATTGCCATCTATCAGTGTCGCCCACCAGTGCCCATTATTGCCCACCAGTGCCGCCTATCAGTGCCCATTAGTTCCCATCAGTACCGCCCATCAGTGCCGATAAGTGCCGCCTATCAGTGCCCATCAGTGCTGACCAGTGCCGCCTATCAGTGCCCATTAGTGCCCATCAGTGCCACCTATCAGTGCCCATCAGTGCTGCCTATCAGTACCCATCAATGCTGCCCTATCAGTGCCCAGCAGTGCCGCCTATCAGTGCCCACCAATGCTGCATATCAGTGCCACCTATCAGTGCCACATATCAGTGCCGCCTATCAGTGCCACCCCATCAGTGCCACCGCATCAGTGCCACCCCATCAGTGCCTCCTCATCAGTGCCTGTCAGTGCAGTCTCATCAGTGCTCATCAGTGCAGGAAAAAACTTATTTATTTACAAAATTGTATAACATAAACAAAAAAAAAGTTTTTTTCAAACTTTTCGGTCTTTTTTTATTTGTTTAGCAAAAAGGAAAAAACCCAGAGGTGATCAAATACCACCAAAAGAAAGCTCTATTTGTGGGGGGAAAATGACATAAATTTGGTGTAGGTACAGTGTTGCATGACCGCGCAATTATCATTCAAAATGCAACAGCGCTAAAAGGGGAAAATTGGCCTGGGCAGGAAGGGGGTGAAAGTGCCCGGTATTGAAGTGGTTAAAACAAAAATAAGTGTGCCTGCCCCCTTTAAATGTAATCACAAAGTAAAACAAAACCAAAAAGCATAAACATGAATAATAAGGGCAAAGTATAAATACGTATGTGTATTTAGATGGTGCTAATTACAATGTTCTGTTTCCGTTTCTATTAAAGTGAATGGGCAGTAGTATATGTATATACAGTATATTTTTTATTTTGTTTTTATATATTTTTGCATAATTTATACTTGGCCCAATGATGGATTACATTTCATGTAATGTGGCATCTTCAGTTGTTTATTTTTAAGACAATCTTTGCTATTTGTCCCTTCTTCTTTGTACTCCGGCCACTATTTAGTGGATACATCTGACATTACAGACCAGTCTTCTTTCCTGAGGATGCTTGTTTGGGGGAAACGTGTTGAGTGGAGCTGCTCTGTGATGTCATCTTACATGTCAGCCAGTCCAGCACCGGTGCTGTGTATAATCTTTACCGTTTGTTTGTTCCTACTGAACATTGGAGGGCAATACTTTTTAAATAAATTCATGTTTTAGGCTGTACTGCACTATGAGATTCAAGTGTGGGCTAAGGAGACAGATATCCTCTGTTGTTGTCATACTGGAGCTAATTTCCACGACCCTCAGTATTATTCAGAGTGCTCTGTGATCTTTTCTCTGGTAAGAGGCTGTGCACGTGGGAGTGCCGCCTGAACACTGGAAGCATTTATATTCATTTTAATGTCACTAAAAGCACCTTGAGTTACTGGTGGACTTTTGATGTCATTTTTGACTTTTTGGCACATATGTATTTATGGTTTGCTCTTAGCATTCATGTTTATGTTTTTGGTTTTGTTTCACTTTGTGATTACATTTAAAGGGGACACATGCACTTATTTTTGTTTTATTTAATTGGAACAACGTTTCTTTTAAAAAAAAAAAGCAGATGGTTCACATCTGTGCATTGTGGTGCATGGAAATGAACATGCATTGCAAGGTGCTTTGGAGTGACATTCAAAATGAATGCCACCACCATGCAACACAACTTGTTTTACTGCATATTGTTGTGATGCACAGTTCCGAGTCTGGGGGACACATTGGAGAGGCCAATAACAAGTAGCTACTGAATGTGGCATGCAGTGCTTAGGTTAGAAAAATTAGATAGACAAGAACAGAAACCAAAAAGTCAGAGCAGCACTTGATGCATTTATCTTCTCCTTAAATAACTAATGTTCTTTAACCTGCACTGGTCAAACAAGTGCATACACTGAAATCAACAAAATGTTCCAAAAGTAGGTTTTAAACCAGTGTTTACCACTGAGATTTTTTCTCTGTAGTATTGTCCATCATTAAAGCAGTATCTGAGTAGGCAAAAAACACATATGGAGCATCTATAGGTCACTAAATGTTCAGCCTCAGAACGCCAAGAAATTCTGTCTTCTTTAAATGCCAGCCATTGGGAGCAGAGCATGATACTCTTTTAGCTTATAGTAGAGTACATGGTGTCCTTGATGTTGCGGGACAGCCTGCGAGACAGTGTCCAATACAGTAAACCCCCCTCCATTGCGGGGGTTACGTTCCGGACCCAGCCGCGAAAAGTGAAATTCCGCAAAATAGAAAAACCCTATTAAAATGCATTGTAGGCATGTTTATTTTACTGTCACTGTACGTGTAGAAGCATTTTAAGGTCTTTAAACACACTTTTAAAACAATAGAAACTCATTTAAACACATAAAGATACTAAAAGACACAGCAAGAGCTATGGAAAACACAAAAATATTTCATTTTTAATGATTTATATAGTAAAATAACATTACAAAAAAAAAAACGCAAATTACCGGGACCGCAAAAACTGAACCGCGATGGAGCGGGGGATTACTGTATCCAGGGACTGTTCTGAAAGATCTAGGACACTTGGCATCTATGGTTAAAGTCTAATTCTGGCAAAAATAAAAATCCTCCCTTGAAGTGGGGTTGCCCCCAAACGGCACGTATACCATAATGTATTGTCAAAGCCATCATTGACCAAAGCCTTACACCTGACCTCTGCTCAAGACTTTGGCCATTGATTATTTTGACTCAAGTTGCAGCCCACGCACGATAACTGACTGCTTTCCCTATGAACCCTTTGTCAGTGTGTTGTGAGTTTTGTGAGGGACAGTTGACATTACTTTTAGGGAGAGAGAATTGGTTAGTGTAGTGTAGTGTTGTAATACTACTTTGTGCTTTTTACAGTACTCAGTGCTATAAACAATAGTATATTCTGTGTTGTATATTCGCTACTGATATTTGCAGTGGTTTGCAGTATGTGTATCTAGAAAGAGAGGAATGTAAGCCCATCTGTATTCACTGTGATTTCCTAGAACACAAGAGTCCTTTTTAGGACTTTTTGTGTGTGTCAACAGCAGGTTATGTTGCTGTGTTGCTGCTGTTTCCCCTTTTCTCTTATTGTGGGCTGTTTCTTTGTTTTTCCTTATTAGTAGTTTATTTGGATTTTATTTTGTTAGGTTTATTTATTTATTTATTTATTTTTTTGACTGGGTCAGCAGCAGCACCATCAGTGTGCATCTGTTAGTGTCACCACAACAGCTGCCTTATGTTGGCAGCAAAGCATACCATAATATTGGGGCTTGCTTAGTTCACCTAAGCACCACAATTTACAGTGCATTCAATTGGGCACCCCAGTTTAAAGTGCACCCAAGCACCCCTCCTTAAAGCTTTTCCATTAGCTGCAAATAAAAGCATAAAATAAGCTCTATATTATCATCATCATGTCTGACAGATCTACAAGTGAGGCGGACGTTCCTGTGCAGCAGGAGGTGAGCAACTTATGTGTCCACAGGCCAAAACAGTGATCATGAACAAGTTGCATCATATGCACCCATTTTTTGGGTGCTGGGTATGCTATACAACCAGAGCATGTGGAGGAGGAGGTGGAGTGGCTAATCAAGCCTTCTTGGTCCTTGAACTCTGTCACTGAGGGGCCCAGATGTAGACTAGCTTGCAGTCCACCACAGATCGCCAAAGTTCCCTATTCTGTCTCCTCATCCAAAGTTGCTCCTGCTTTTGCACTGCCAGCTGTCATGCAAGTGTGAGCTGAATTTTTTGAGCACAGAATCAGTCACTTGTCGCAAGAGGATGCACAGAAATGAATGGACTCTAAGGTTGAGAATGACAGTAATGGAAGCCTAGACAGAGGGCACACAAGGCTCTGGCAATGAAGAGGGGGACGATGAGGTCATTGACCATACCTGGGTGTCTGATAGTGCAAAGAGGAAAGTAAGGGAGAGGCACAACCCCAGCAAGTAAGGATGCTATCTAGAGGCAAATTTCATCTGCCCTATTCCATAGATGCAGGTCACTGTTGTCATTGGGCTTCTCTCCAAAGCTCAGCTGTGTGGGCCCTTTCCAGCATGTGTACAGCAGTTTGCACAGGTATATTATATAAAACTCATTATCACTGCTATTACTCCTTTACCAATCAATATCTCCGCACCCAACATAGACTGCTGAGGGTCCAAGGGCCACACACAAAAGTACCAATGTACCACATGTGGCTCTCGGGCCACAGGCTTGTTGCCAGAAATTAAAAAGAGAAGCATAGGTTGTGTTTTTTTTTTTTAAATCATACTTACCTAGGTGCATCTGTCCCGCACTAAGTGATCAAACACCACTGATCACTCAGATCTGACTGCTCCTAGAGCAGAGAGCTCTCTTCTATCCCCCCCCCCCATGCTCACTGGTATGCTTGGCTGTGGAGGGGGAGGGAGCGGGAGTGGCTCGTTCAGGCTCTTAGTGGCTCGCTGAGAGGCTGTGCCAGGTGGCGGTCTAGGCTCCTGAGTAGATCCTGGCCATATGGTCGCGATCTTTCCCCAACCTCAATGGGCTCTGTGCTGTCAGTTGACCATGGGCTTCAGCCCACTGTTTACTGAAAAGGGGTCACAGGAGTGCAGAATATAAAAGTAATAGCGTTCATGGTCGACTGTGCAGCTTGAACTGCTAGTTTAGGCCTAATATTATAAAGCTGTTTTTATTTCCGCATTGCATAAAGCTGTTTCAAGCTTGTTGGCCATCATCAATAAAGCATAAGGAAGCAATGGAAGATTATTGAAAGTACTGTTCTCAAGGCCCTGACTGAAGTAATGTGATCCAGGATATGGGACTTTAAAAATACCAATAATTCACATAAATATTAATAAAGGAACTGCAAAAGATGTTTTTCTTAATTTGTAATAAAGCTGCCCAGTTCACAAGATAGTCTAGAACTTGGGGGTGATTAACAGTGCAATAGGGCAAATTCAGCACAAATGGCCATTAAAAATTGAATAACGTGTCCGCAATAGGAGCCACATAGCTTCCCCCAACAGAGAAGGGGTGTAAATAGTACCCTATGGGTACTAAAGCTGGCCTTGGGAGATCTACGTATATATATCCTGCAGCCTCTTCCCTCATGTATGTAGCTCCTTTGGACTGTGTATGGCTAAGTGAAAAAAAAATCTACTACTAAGAAATAGATTCAGTATCTGGGAAATGGGTTGAGAAATGATCCCTTTGTATGCACTGGCTAGAAACTTGAGTGATAATCAAATATGTGGTGTCAATAAGTAGCTTTATTATATAAAAGTGAAATAGGAGGTCTTATGACATTTGGGTGTTTTTGCTGTTAGAGATACATGTATATACAGTAGTGCAAAACATGATTTTGCAATAGCATGCAATTTTATTAAATCTGATTTTCATATTATCCTAATGTAAACAAAAATAAAAGCTCAAATATTTTTAAAATATTATTTGTTGTTGATGTATATTTGAATCTCTGGTACCTTTTAAAGTCCCATAGCTCAGATCACATGCCTGTGGTAATGTATATATTCATGGATATGGTACTGTGACTATCAACCATTTACGTTATATTTATCTGCAACTACTACTAAAGACAATGGTTTCATGCATTAGGGTGAAGATTTTGAATGCAAACTGTGGCGCTCCTGGCAGACCACAGTGGGAAGATCTCTTCTTAGCAGCACTTCTAATAAAGATACTGCATGTTTGAAGTGATGGAGTGTATCAGGGCCCAGAAAGCATAAAAGCACAAGTAGTATTCTTTAATGCTTACTCTCCAGTTGCTTCTTTACACACAATACAGTGATGCCGATATCTCACTTTCTATGCACAAGGCTTGCTGTAGGACTTTGTAAGTAAAATCTGTAAAAACTAGAATATTAAAAATCCTTTGAAATATGTACAGATAATCACCAATATTACTTGCAAATGAGAAAATAAGAATAATGAGTTTCTTTACCATTGATGGTTAACAATGACTTTGACATACAACAGCAGCTATAACAACACAATCATTTTCATTAACGACATTATTCCTCCTAACTGAATTAATCTCCCTAACTATACTATAATTACTTTTTTAATGGGAGTTTTTTTCGGTACACTCATAATTTAATATGAAATATAAATCAAGGAAAACTGCATTGCAATCATTTAATAGACACAACTCTAAAAAACGTTTACAGCTCCAGATATCTGTGCTTGGTGGTGACAGATCATTCAAGCCTTCAGGTGTGCTGATAAATAAAAAAAAATGTCATGTGCAAGTTTGGTGAACGTTGCATCACTTAACACTAAGGATGGGCCAAACACCCCCGAATGTTCGCACCAGTACATCCCGAACAGGGAAAAAGTTCTAGCGAACATGCAAACTCTAGTAAAGTCTATGGGACACAAGCATGAAAAATCAAAAGTCCTCATTTTAAAGGCTTATATGTATGGGGACCTGGGTACTGCCCTGGGGGACATGTATCAATGCAAAATATTTTTTTTTTAAACAATAGTTTTTAAAGGAGCAGTGATTTTAATGATGCTTAAAGTGAAACAATAAACATGAAAAATTACTTTTAATATTATGCCTGGGTGGTCCCCTTAATGTGCCTGTAAACTGGTGCATCTGTACGATGTATGGAGCCTGCTGCAGCAATGCTGACATTTCTAAAGGAAAAAATGTCATTAAAACTTGCCCGCGGCTGTAATGTGTGGCTGGCATGCAACAAAACGGCATAGGGTCCCTCCCCAAAATCCATATAAGACTCTTATCTGAGCATGCAGACTGGAAGACCAGGAAAGGGGGGGTAAGCGAGTGCCCCCCTCCCACCCTCCTGAACCATACCAAGTTACATGCCCTTAACATGGGGGGGTAGGTGCTTTGGGGCATCTTGTCCCCATGTTGATGGCGACAAGGGCTCTTCCTGACAACCCTGGGCTGTGGTTGTTGGGGTCTGTGGGCAGGGGGCTTATCAGAATCTGGAAGCCCCCCATTAACAAGGGGGCCCCCAGATCCAAGTCCAACCCTATCCCTACGTAACACTGTACATTTCTTGTATTACCCATTGCACTTTGTAATTGGAACCACTCACACATCAGCAGATCTAATTGTTGTAAGGAGTTCTATGATCACAGCAAACACTTTAATTTTATAACATCAGCATTGTAATAGCAATAGAATCAATAGTTAAATTTGACAATCCAATATAAGCTTACTTAAAAAATCTACTTTCTTGTTGTGAGCGCTACCTCTCTTTTGGCCATTTCTTTCCAACTTCCTGGATTCCCTGAGATTTTTGTACTGACTCCGCCTCCAGAAACTCCTACTCTCAATACCTCTGTAGTTCAGAAGGCAAGTTCTGTGAAACGTGTGACATAATGGTGCCTACTCACAGGACATAGTGAATATGTGTCACAGAATTCAGGGACATAAATGTGTAGGGGTTCTTCAAGTAAGTTTACAAACTTCAAATTTGTTCAGATTTATAGGAGTAGGTTAGAAATAATTGAAACACAAAGTAGAAAGGAATATATGTTTACCATAGATGCTGGGTAGACATATTATGGGTCCAATTCACAAAGCTTTAACACAAGGCTAAGGATCTTTGATTGTTAAATTGGATCCCATTGGATTTAGCTAAAAAAATAACTCACTTTTTAATTAGATAGTGATGTGAATGTGTAAAAATTCTCTGCACGGTAGCTCTCTTACAGGGAGAGAGAAGATTTGCATTTATGAGTCTTTCAGATGTGCCGCATGAACATGTGCTGACAGGGAAGGTGCTGACAGGAGAAGAGAGTGAGCAGAGGGAGGATCTCATGAGCAATGCCCCTCTTTTTTGTCCTGTGAGAAAATCAAGGGTGTGTTTAGGTTCTGCTGTAACTCCAACTTAGACAAACTTGGGGTTTGTTGTGTCATAAGATGAGAACTATGAACAAAGCAAATCTGGAAAATTTGGTAAACCTTACACATTTTAAAATTTCCTGAGTAAATATGCATATGCATAATTTGTAAATAACTAAGCAATTCATGGATATGAACATTTGTGAAGATGATTATTCTGCCACTCTAAAAAACTCTGGTCCGGCCACATCTGGAGTATGCCGTCCAGTTCTGGTCACCGGTCCTCAGAAAGGATGTGCTCGAACTGGAGAGAGTCCAGAGAGGGGGAACAAAGATAATTAGGGGAATGGAGGAGATCAGCTATGAGGAAAGACTACAAGCATTGAACCTATTCTCTCTGGAGAAGAGACGCTTGAGAGGGGATATGATATCAATGTACAAATACCATACTGGTGACCCTAGCATAGGGAACAAACTTTTCAGTGAAAGGGAATTCAATAAGACACGTGGCCACTCACTAAAATTAGAAGAGAAGCGGTTTAACCTTAAACTGCATAAAGGGTTCTTTATTGTAAGAGCAGTAAGGATGTGGAATTCTCTTCCACAAGCAGTAGTATCAGCAGGTAGCATCAAAAAAGCATTTTTAAAAAACGATTAGATGGGCACCTTAAAGACCACAACATACAGGGGTATACAATGTACTGTTAACAGAAACACACATCACAGGTTGGACTGGATAGACTGGTGTCTTGTGTATTTTTTTAACCTCACTAATTATGTAACTATGTATAATTTTCTGCAATACATTAGGGTTTGTCAGTTAAATGATTTCCTGCAGACGCAACTATTCCTCACACATACAGTATATTCAGATTGATCAAAATGTACAGTCCCTCTCTCTCTCTCTCTCTCTCTCTTTCTCTCATATACAGTGCCTTGCGAAAGTATTCGGCCCCCTTGAACTTTTCGACCTTTTGCCACATTTCAGGCTTCAAACATAAAGATATAAAACTGTAATTTTTTGTGAAGAATCAACAACAAGTGGGACACAATCATGAAGTGGAACGAAATTTATTGGATATTTCAAACTTTTTTAACAAATAAAAAACTGAAAAATTGTGCGTGCAAAATTATTCAGCCCCCTTAAGTTTGTAGCCCCACCTTTTGCTGCGATTACAGCTGTAAGTCGCTTGGGGTATGTCTCTATCAGTTTTGCACATCGAGAGACTGAAATTTTTGCCCATTACTCCTTGCAAAACAGCTCGAGCTCAGTGAGGTTGGATGGAGAGCGTTTGTGAACAGCAGTTTTCAGTTCTTTCCACAGATTCTCGATTGGATTCAAGTCTGGACTTTGACTTGGCCATTCTAACACCTGGATATGTTTATTTGTGAACCATTTCATTGTAGATTTTGCTTTATGTTTTGGATCATTGTCTTGTTGGAAGACAAATCTCCGTCCCAGTCTCAGGTCTTTTGCAGACTCCATCGGGTTTTCTTCCAGAATGGTCCTGTATTTGGCTCCATCCATCTTCCCATCAATTTTAACCATCTTCCCTGTCCCTGCTGAAGAAAAGCAGGCCCAAACCATGATGCTGCCACCAATATGTTTGACAGTGGGGATGGTGTGTTCAGGGTGATGAGCTGTGTTACGCCAAACATAACGTTTTGCATTGTTGCCAAAAAGTTCGATTTTGGTTTCATCTGACCAGAGCACCTTCTTCCACATGTTTGGTGTGTCTCCCAGGTGGCTTGTGGCAAACTTTAAATGACACTTTTTATGGATATCTTTAAGAAATGGCTTTCTTCTTGCCACTCTTCCATAAAGGCCAGATTTGTGCAGTATACGACTGATTGTTGTCCTATGGACAGAGTCTCCCACCTCAGCTGTAGATCTCTGCAGTTCATCCAGAGTGATCATGGGCCTCTTGGCTGCATCTCTGATCAGTCTTCTCCTTGCATGAGCTGAAAGTTTAGAGAGACGGCCAGGTCTTTGTAGATTTGCAGTGGTCTGATACTCCTTCCATTTCAATATTATCGCTTGCACAGTGCTCCTTGGGATGTTTAAAGCTTGGGAAATATTTTTGTATCCAAATCCAGCTTTAAACTTCTCCACAACAGTATCTCGGACCTGCCTGGTGTGTTCCTTGTTCTTCATGTTGCTCTCTGCGCTTTAAACGGACCTCTGAGGCTATCACAGTGCAGGTGCATTTATACGGAGACTTGATTACACACAGGTGAATTCTATTTATCCTCATTAGTCATTTGGATCAACATTGGATCATTCAGAGATCCTCACTGAACTTCTGGAGAGAGTTTGCTGCACTGAAAGTAAAGGGGCTGAATAATTTTGCACGCCCAATTTTTCAGTTTTTAATTTTTTTAAAAAAGTTTGAAATATCCAATAAATTTCGTTCCACTTCATGATTGTGTCCCACTTGTTGTTGATTCGTCACAAAAAATTACAGTTTTATATCTTTATGTTTGAAGCCTGAAATGTGGCAAAAGGTTGAAAGTTCAAGGGGGCCGAATACTTGATATTCGGCCGAATACTTGATAGTATATCTACTATATATATATATATATATATATATATATATATATATATATAGTAAACAAGCAAAAAATTGGGGGAGCAAACCCTGAACATGTATATCTAAAGCCAGTGCAGCTATGGACCAAGCAACATGTATATTAAAAAAGAATAGCGCACACATGCAAAAGAAATGACTATCAAATATGGAGACAATCCATAAATAAAAATGGGGATTTAGTCCCACCATATGGCCATATCGTGCTCAAGCCCACCACTGCGTCAAAGTACCCCATTATCAGTGGGTCCTACACTATCCATAAAAAAGGGGTGAATCCAGCCTCTCTTACCCTTGGAGACAACACTCCTTGCTGGGATAGATGTGCTAATGCACTACAGGGGACTCCTCCTATATCTACTTGATAGTGGACACCAATAGAGTACAGGTGTGTGTGGGGGATGGGATGCTCAACCTCAGAAGTCTGGTCAGACCGAATACATAATAAACAAGCAAAAAATTGGGGGAGCAAACCCTGAACATGTATATCTAAAGCCAGTGCAGCTATGGACCAAGCAACATGTGTATTAAAAAAGAATAGCGCACACATGCAAAAGAAATGACTATCACATATGGAGACAATCCATAAATAAAAATGGGGATTTAGTCCCACCATATGGCCATATCGTGCTCAAGCCCACCACTGCGTCAAAGTACCCCATTATCAGTGGGTCCTACACTATCCATAAAATTTTTTTAATATATATACTGTATATAGTAGATAGTTCTGAAAAGTGACTGTCAGACTGATTCTGTGGGACTCCAAACATAGAAATATAAGACTTTTTAACATTTTCTCACCTCTGCACATGTGGCATAATAATTAAAAAATAAGCAACCTACTCAGCATACTTCCAGATATATGGATGATGGGCCAAGGAAAGAAATGAATGCTTATCTGTTGGAAAAGTTCCAACAGTTTCCAACAAAAGCTATTGAAAATGTTCTATTATATGCTGATAATGAGGCTAATCAAAATGGCTGTCAGTTTGCTACACGTCATCATATAATTGTGCAAAAAAATGCAGCATGCTCTATAAAAGGTTTTTTAGCTGTTTTAATGAGAAAAAAAGTGTTTTTTTTAAATGAATAAAACAAATTTGTTTTATTAAAATAATGAACAGGAAAGATTTGGTTTGATCTCAGCACTGCATGCTTTTGGTGCTGTGCCTATAAGTAATTGATGCAAAGGTTCCCAGTGCAGGACGGATATAATTATGTAGAAGAATACATGTAAATTAGTGTTAGGGCTTAGTTTAGGTGAAGGCTGATATTAGGCTTTGGCAGTTAAGTGTTACAAGGCTGATTATGTGTTATTAGTACAATTTGAGGTGTTAAGTGTTAGGGAGGTTGGTTAAATGTCAATGGCTAATTTTATCAGATAAGGAGACATGTCACCAACTTACAAAAAGGGAAGAGCACAGAAAAAAAAGTGTATTTGCAGTGTTTTTCACTTGCATATACACATTGTATTATTTTTAATCACTTGCAACATGCCTTTAAACTTGATAGAAATGTTTACTAGCAAAGCCCCCTCCTTTCTTAGATGTCATAGCCCTATCCTTTTTTGGGAGTGTTTAATAACTCTCTGTGCTGGCCCAGCTCGTCATTCTTCCTTTCACCTCTCTACATAACCTTTTTATATAGCTGCTGGGGATGGCACAAAGTGAAATAATATAAGCTGTCACTTTAGTGACAGCTCTGAATCTGCTAGGCTCCTAACATCAAATCCAAGATGGCAGCACCTAGTAACACTCTCAAAGCTTTTGAATGTCTCCTCAAGGAACCTTAAAATATGTTAAATGTACAGAAAATCCTACAGGAAGATATTTATTGGAATTCATGTTCTGGCAAAAGGGTCTCTTTAAGTTAGTTGTCAAAGGATACCTGTTACGATAATAGTCAGATGCAGCATAGCAGGTTATGGGTATGTTGGAGCAGAAAGGATCAATGCTTACAATTGAAAAGAGCCAGTCCAGATTGATTTCAGATTTTTGCAGCAAGATGATATGTATTTAGTTGTGGATTCAGAGTTGCAGGAAGCTAAAAAGCTGGTGTGCTATACCCAAATCATTGACCTTAATTCTACTTTGGAACTAGGTGGTAGATGTATGTTTTCTGATGGTCTCTCCAAAAAAATGTAGACTTGGAAATGGAAAATGTGAAATGGAATACAAAACCCCCGTGAAATTGCGTGGGAGATTGTTCTAGCCTGTAAGAGGGGAGTTTGTGTCAATCTGTGTAATTGACTTAATAAGGTAAACGTGTCTTCATCTGAAGATTGATTTACCATTGAAACATAGAAACATAGAAACAGAATGTGTGGGCAGATAAGAACCATTTGGCCCATCTAGTCTGCCCAATATATCTGAATCCTATGAATAGTCCCTGGCCCTATCTTGTATGAAGGATAGCCTTATGCCTATCCCATGCATGCTTAAACTCCTTCACTGTATTTGCAGCTACCACTGCATTGTTGCTGGGAGTGTTGTGCAAGAATGACTGGAATTCTGGTTGCTTTATGTGGCCATTTCATTGCATTTTTAAGGAACAGTTGTCAGCTGCCCATTCAAAAACAATTGTTGGGCTCCAAGTACAGGGTGTTGAGCCGAGGGCAGAAAGATGTAGCCTTACAGGCTTTTAGCAAACAATTTTACAGGAACAAAAAGTACAAGTGTGGAAAGAATGAAGTGAGAAAAGTAAAAAGTAGAGGTGCAATAGAGTAAAGAGTGAACAGCAGATGAGCTGGAGGGTGTGACAGATGGGGAGGAAGAATAAAGATTTTGAGAAAGGTAAAGGAAAGAGATGTGGTAAGAGCTGAAAAGACTGAGGAACTGAGCAGAAATAGAGGCAGGAAGTACAGGAAAATAAATGCGAAGCTAAAGAGAATTTTCGGGGAGTGCTATTGTGGGTGTGGCTATTGCATTTTTTTCATATAACTAGCTGTCAAAATATGTCTTCACATTTGCAGTACTACTGTATTAATAGAAACAATGGTTAAATGTAAGCAATTTTGGTTGTGTTGGTATTAAAGTACAAATAGAAAATATTGGTACTGTCATGCATTATTGTTCAGTTAACAAAATTTCAAGGTATTAAGCCACATAATTCTGTGGACTTGAAGATAAATTGAGTTTCATTACAAAATTAGTGTAATTTGTAAAAGAAAATGTTTGTGAGTACTTTAGAATTACTCAGATTTCTACATGTTAAGGTGTGTTTATTCTTTTTTTTTATCTATTTTATATGAATTGATCAAAAACCAATTTAAACTTGTAAGATCTTAGATGGAAAAGTATGCACACATCTAGAGCTGTAGTGTCCATCTTTAAAAATACCTATTTGTTTTCCCAAGTCTATTTGGGAATCAACCTTTCTTTTTACAATTTCCAGGTAAAAATATCAGGCAATATTGATATGTACGTATAATAATAAAGAAACATGCATACAACAAGGATAACCCCTTCCAGAAAGTTTCATCCTCAGGTGCCCTTCTGCTCACCTACATAATGACTTAGTATCCCCCTCTACACCAGCCTGTATGTGATACACTACCACAGACACAGTCAAGCAAGATTTTTTTTGGAAAGTAACATTCATTTTAGAGCAGAGGCAGCAATAATAAACTGCCCTTCATTGGTGTCAGTGGCAGCAATAATAACCCATACCATTGTTGTCATTAACAGTGTCAGCAATTGTAACCCCCCTTTATTTGTGAAAATACCAGTAACAGCAATAATACCCCCCCCCCTTCCATTGTTGTTAATGACAGCAATCATAACTATCAGCCTTGGTGCTAGTGGCAGAATTAATAAACCCTTAGCACTGGTGTCAGTGGCAGCAATAATAAAATTCACTTCACTGGTGTCAGTATTGGTAGCTATATAGCCATTCAGTGCTCAGGCAGAAACACAAAAGAAGAGAGCGCAAAGCTGCCCTAGTGTAACTCGGCTTTAATATGGTAAAGTAAAAACACTACAATGGTCAAACTCACATTGTGTGAAGATCCACCTCAAGATCCCGACAGGGGAAGGGGGAGCCGTGAACGTTCAAACCTAGCTGCCTGGAATCCTAGCAGCACATCCAAGGCTATCCACCACGCTGCAGTTGATTCTGGGCATTGATATATTATCCAGGCATTGAGGCAAGAGTTGTTGAAAAAGCACCCTACTCACTTGGGTCCTCCTAAGGAAATGAAAAAATGAAAAAACTGCTCCATGCCTTAAAAGTACTGGAAGACTTTGATTGGAGCTCGGCAGACATCTGCAAAAAAAGATGCTGTTGCTGAGTCCCCTTTGGGACAGAGGTCATTACACCTCCAAATCAAGAGCTTGTGATCCCCATGAATGTCACCTTAAGCCATGGATTGCAAGGTGTCATTGTTCTTGTGGAACCCTTGCCCTTGAAAGTAGTCACCAGGATTATCACAGTGGTCTTTCAAAAAAAAAAACATTACTAGTCAGAGTTTGTAACACCAAGACTTACACTCTTCCTGCCCCCAGAGACACTCATGACTGGATCAACTCTGATCATAGACTTAATTGCACATGTGGGACACATAGAGCTTCAGAAATTCTACTTCTAGCACTACATGGCAAAAGGAAATGATAGCAAGTGGTCAGCGGTAACAGACAAGCACGGCCAGGAAAACAGATTCTCCCACTTCTATAGCTGACCACTGAAGAACTTTCACCCACCTAGTTTGAGGCAGTGAGGCAACTAGTGGATAGATGGTTAGGGATGCTTTCACAGGTGAACCATGACCTGGTCTGCAGCAATGGGATTAAATACAGGGAAATACCCACAAGAGACTCCTTCCAGCCTGGAGAAATACTGCAGAATACCTTCTTACCTCTACTAAGATGCAATGAGACCATAAGCAGCTCTTATTGTCTTGGTGTGAAAGACGAATGGCACCTCCGCTTTTGCATGTGCCATAGGCATTTGAATACTGTCACTGCAAGGGATTCTTATGTGTTTTGATGAATTGAGGAATCCCACACTGTCCTAGGGCAGGCCAGATTCTTCTCCACACTTGATCTAGCAGTGGGTATTTGCAGATCCCTGTTGCCAAGGCTGACCCAAGACCACTTTCATTATCCCCATGGGGTTGTGTCAGTCCAAAGCTGCAAGCTGCAAGTACTCCATTCAAGTACAACATTTTAAGTACAGTGAAGAGATATTGCAGGAGACTGAAGAGATTGAAGAGATACTGCAAGAGATTGGCTTGGAGTTTGCAACTGACTCATCTGTGTTTTTTGCTGACCATTGCTTGAGAAGAGGTAAGGAATTTGGTCAGGTGTTTGCTATTGTGCATTTGCTAATGAGACCAGCTCATTAAGGTGTTACATTTGTTGCTGGGGGAGGAGCTGTGAAGGAGTGTGCATATATAGAGACATACTCATTAGCTGGCCTAATTCATTAGCTGCAAGTACTCCATTCAAGTACAACATTTTAAGTACAATGAAGAGATATTGCAGGAGACTGAAGAGATTGAAGAGATACTGCAAGAGATTGGCTTGGAGTTTGCAACTGACTCATCTGTGTTTTTTGCTGACCATTGCTTGAGAAGAGGTAAGGAATTTGGTCAGGTGTTTGCTATTGTGCATTTGCTAATGAGACCAGCTTATTAAGGTGTTACATTTGTTGCTGGGGGAGGAGCCGTGAAGGAGTGTGCATATATAGAGACATACTCATTAGCTGGCCTAATTCATTAGCTGCAAGTACTCCATCCAAGTACAACATTTTAAGTACAGTGAAGAGATATTGCAGGAGACTGAAGAGATTGAAGAGATACTGCAAGAGATTGGCTTGGAGTTTGCAACTGACTCATCTGTGTTTTTTGCTGACCATTGCTTGAGAAGAGGTAAGGAATTTGGTCAGGTGTTTGCTATTGTGCATTTGCTAATGAGACCAGCTCATTAAGGTGTTACATTTGTTGCTGGGGGAGGAGCTGTGAAGGAGTGTGCATATATAGAGACATACTCATTAGCTGGCCTAATTCATTAGCTGCAAGTACTCCATTCAAGTACAACATTTTAAGTACAATGAAGAGATATTGCAGGAGACTGAAGAGATTGAAGAGATACTGCAAGAGATTGGCTTGGAGTTTGCAACTGACTCATCTGTGTTTTTTGCTGACCATTACTTGAGAAGAGGTAAGGAATTTGGTCAGGTGTTTGCTATTGTGCATTTGCTAATGAGACCAGCTCATTAAGGTGTTACATTTGTTGCTGGGGGAGGAGCTGTGAAGGAGTGTGCATATATAGAGACATACTCATTAGCTGGCCTAATTCATTAGCTGCAAGTACTCCATTCAAGTACAACATTTTAAGTACAATGAAGAGATATTGCAGGAGACTGAAGAGATTGAAGAGATACTGCAAGAGATTGGCTTGGAGTTTGCAACTGACTCATCTGTGTTTTTTGCTGACCATTGCTTGAGAAGAGGTAAGGAATTTGGTCAGGTGTTTGCTATTGTGCATTTGCTAATGAGACCAGCTCATTAAGGTGTTACATTTGTTGCTGGGGGAGGAGCTGTGAAGGAGTGTGCATATATAGAGACATACTCATTAGCTGGCCTAATTCATTAGCTGCAAGTACTCCATTCAAGTACAACATTTTAAGTACAGTGAAGAGATATTGCGGGAGACTGAAGAGATTGAAGAGATACTGCAAGAGATTGGTTTGGAGTTTGCAACTGACTCATCTGTGTTTTTTGCTGACAATTGCTTGAGAAGAGGTAAGGAATTTGGTCAGGTGTTTGCTATTGTGCATTTGCTAATGAGACCAGCTCATTAAGGTGTTACATTTGTTGCTGGGGGAGGAGCTGTGAAGGAGTGTGCATATATAGAGACATACTCATTAGCTGGCCTAATTCATTAGCTGCAAGTACTCCATTCAAGTACAACATTTTAAGTACAGTGAAGAGATATTGCAGGAGATAGTCAGGAGGTAGGCTGGAAGGTGGAAAAAAGAAAAAAAAAGGTAAGATTTGTTTGACTTAAATTTACAATTTTTTTTCTCCTCTTTAAAATGGCAGACTTGGTTCAGTGCAGGAATTGTTGTGCATTTATTTCATGTTCCACTCTTTGGAGATTCGGATGCTGTCAGATCTGTAGGCAATTCTCCTTACTGCAGCAGGAAATTGCATTTTTGAAATCAGAGATATTTAAATTATCTGTTAAACAAACTCCAGCTGGGACTGCTGCAATGCCACTGCCACAGAGGACCCCCAGAAATGGCAGATGGGTTACTGTAGGTTCTGGAAGACTTAGAGTGGTGGATAGAAGACATGTCCCACAGTCGGTGGTTCTCCATAATTAATTTGCAGCACTCTCAGAATGTAAGGACAACATGGATATGGACTCAAGCACAGAGGGTGAGAAACTATCGACTCCTATGTCTAATGTATGCAAGACTGCAGCCAAGGACAAAAAAGATAAAGTGAAGTCTCAAAGGAAGTAGCTGTTGCTGGGTGATTCAATCATAAGAAGTGTGGAGCTTAAAGAAAATGGTTTTGTGAGATGTCTCCCTGGTGCTACTGCTAGACGAGATAGAAGACGTATTATTAATATTGTTAAGCTAGCAAAGCAGGAAGGGGACGTGGATGTTCTTGTCCATCTAGGGACAAATGACCTGGCTTGCAATGAAGTGTCAGAGGTGAAAAAATCTTTTATCACACTTGGTAATGACATACAGGATTTTGCATCCACCATTTCATTTTCTGAAGTTCTGCCTGTGCATAATGTTCAGAATGATAGGCAGAGGCGCATAAAGGAGTTCAACATATGGCTTAGTAAATGGTGTCAAGAGCAAGGATTTGGCTTTGTTTCTCATGATAGCTCTACTTGGAATAGAAAGGAACTGTACAAAAAAGATGGTTTGCATCTTTCTCTCAAAGGAACAAATGTACTTAGTGAACAACTCCAAGAATTTGCGAAAGAGTATTTAAACTAGGAAGGGGGGGGGGGGCAAAAGAGTGAAAATACAAGAGTCCAATTGCCCCCCTAAACAATGCCAGAACAGGTCAGAAGCACAGAGGTTAAGAAATGATAAGCTCAGAGTCCTGTCTACAAATGCTCGCAGTTTAGGTAAAAAAAATCAATGAACTTGGGTCAATAATGGCATCTGAGAATGTAGATTTAGTGGCTGTTATGGAGACATGGTTTAATGAAAGAAATGACTGGGACATAACCATACCAGGGTACTCTTTATACAGAAGAGACAGAGAAGGCAAGAAAGGAGGAGCAGTGGCCCTGTATGTGAAAGATAGCATTAAATCTAACCTAATACAAGTTGGTGAGGCCAACATAGAGTCAGTTTGGGTTACGTTGCAGTTTGCTAATCATGCAGTAACTCGTGTAGGTGTGATATATAGACCACCTGGTCAAGTTAAAGAACTAGATGATCTACTAGTTGAAGAAATAGCTAAAATGACAATGAAAGGAGAAGTTATCATTATGGGAGATTTCAATCTTCCAGATATAAACTAGAAAACAAAAATAGCAAGTTCTACCAGGAGTACAGATATTCTAAATTCCCTACTGGGGTTGTCTCTGCAACAAGTGGTTGAGGAGCCCACCCGGAGGGAGGCCATTTTGGATTTGGTATTCACAAATGGGGATTCGGTATATGATGTCATTGTAGGCGAAACCTTGGGATCTAGTGATCACCAGTCAGTGTGGTTTAATATAAGAACTGTGAAAGAGTCACACCACACAAAAACAAAAGTTTTAGATTTTAGAAAAACAGACTTTTCAAAAATGAAATTAGTCATAAATGTGTCCTTATCAGACTGGAACAGATTACATGGAGTCCAGGAGAAATGGGACTACTTAAAAGGTGCATTATTGAAGGCAACAGAAAATTGCATTAGACTTGTCAGTAAAAGCAAAAAAAGGAAGAGACCACTGTGGTACTCAGCAGAAGTGGCCCAAATCATTAAAAATAAAAAGCTAGCATTTTGTAATTATAAAAAAACCCAGAGCAATGAAGATAAGGAAATCTACAAGATTAGGCAGAAAGAGGCCAAGCAAGTTATAAGAACTTCTAAAGCGCAGGCAGAAGAAAAACTAGCTCAGTCTATGAAAAAGGGGGATAAGACATTCTTCAGATATATAAATGAAAAAAGGAAATTAAAACAAGGAATAACTAAATTAAAAACAAAGGACGGAAGGTATGTAGAAGAGAATAAAGGGCTAGCCGACTGCCTTAATGAATACTTCTGTTCAGTTTTTACAGAAGAAAAAGAAGGAGAAGGACCTCCACTTGAAAGGATGACTAATGAATTGTTTGATCCATGTGTCTTTACAGAGGAAGATGTTCTAAGATTGCTGTCTAAAGTGAAGACAAATATGTCACAGGGTCCTAAAGAGATACACCCAAAATTATTAAAAGAGCTTAGTGGTGAGCTGGCAAAACCATTATCAGATTTATTTAACCAATCATTAGTAACAGGAGTCGTCCCGGAAGATTGGAAATTGGCAAATGTTGTGCCCATTCACAAGAAAGGTAGTAGGGAGGAATCGAGCAACTATAGACCAGTGAGTCTTACATCAATAGTAGGCAAATTAATGGAAACCCTATTAAAGGATAGGATTGTGGAACATCTTAAATCCCATGGATTGCAAGATGAAAAACAACATGGGTTTACTTCAGGGAGATCATGTCAAACAAATCTTATAGATTTTTTTGACTGGGTGACTAAAATAATAGACGGTGGAGGTGCAGTAGACATTGCATATCTAGATTTTAGTAAGGCTTTTGACACTGTCCCACATAGAAGACTTATCAATAAACTTCAGTCATTGAGCATGGACTCCCATATTGTTGAGTGGATTAGGCAGTGGCTGAGTGACAGACAACAGAGGGTTGTAGTCAATGGAGAACATTCAGAACAAGGTCATGTTACCAGTGGGGTACCTCAGGTATCTGTACTGGGACCAATTTTGTTTAATATCTTCATAAGTGATATTGCAAAAGGCCTCGATGGTAAGGTTTGTCTTTTTGCTGATGACACAAAGATATGTAACAGGGTTGATGTTCCTGGAGGGAAACGCCAAATGGAAAAGGATTTAGGAAAACTAGAAGAATGGTCAGAACTCTGGCAACTGAAATTTAATGTGGATAAGTGCAAGATAATGCACCTGGGGCGTAAAAACCCAAGGGCAGAATATAGAATATTTGACACAGTCCTGACCTCAGTATCTGAGGAAAGGGATTTAGGAGTAATTATTTCAGAAGACTTAAAGGTGGGAAGACAATGTAATAGAGCAGCACGAAATGCCAGCAGAATGCTTGGATGTATAGGGAGAGGTATAAGCAGTAGAAAGAGAGAAGTGCTTATGCCGCTATACAGAACACTGGTGAGACCTCACTTGGAGTATTGTGCGCAGTACTGGAGGCCATATCTCCAGAAGGATATAGATACTCTAGAGAGAGTTCAGAGAAGAGCTACTAAACTAGTACATGGATTGCAGGAAAAAACTTACCAGGAAAGGTTAAAGGACCTTAACATGTATAGCTTGGAAGAAAGAAGAGACAGAGGGGATATGATAGAAACTTTTAAATACATAAAGGAAATCAACTCGGTAAAGGAGGAGAGCATATTTAAAAGAAGAAAAACTACAACAAGAGGACACCGTTTTAAACTAGAGGGACAAAGGTTTAAAAGTAATATGAGGAAGTATTACTTTACTGAGAGAGTAGTGGATGCATGGAATAACCTTCCTGCAGAAGTGGTAGCTGCAAATACAGTGAAGGAGTTTAAGCATGCATGGGATAGGCATAAGGCTATCCTTCATATAAGATAGGGCCGGGACTATTCATAGGATTCAGATATATTGGGCAGACTAGATGGGCCAAATGGTTCTGATCTACCGACACATTCTATGTTTTGTATGTTTCTATGATACCCTCTGGGCTGAACCACTTGCCTGTCATCTTGCAGAGATTAATTACACTTTCTTGTGAACATGAACCTAGATAGTATCCTGCCCTATTTAAATTATATAATGATTTTACCTTTCACCATTTGAAGACCACATTGCTGTATTGGTTCGCTGGACCAGTATGGACTGACTCAAACCGAAGAAGTGCCTCCTGTTCAAGAAAGAGAACAAGTTTCTAGGACATGTCATCCTTGGGCAAGGTGTGCTCCCAAACCCAGACAAACTCAAGGCTATACAAGGGTGGAAAGCCTCAGCATCTGTGCTGAAATCAGGGCTATTTTAAATTGACAGTTCTTCAAGCACTATGAACAGAACTTTTCCTCAATCAAAATGCTCCTACAAGTAGTAGCTACAAGAGGGGCCACACATGTGGACCAGATCAATAGGTAGCATTTGACTTCTTGAAACAAGAATTAATATTGGTACCTGCACTGACCTCATGTCTCTTTCTTGTTACGGCTAAAAACCAACACTAGTACCAAGGGTCTTGCGGCCATGCCCCTGCAAGTTCAAGATACATGTTACAGTCTATGCGTAACTTAAAATAATTTTCTGAACTACAGATCATTCAAGATGC